>NC_084597.1:10958342-11095842 GCF_033807715.1 Cololabis saira | reverse complement strand
TTATTTTTCAGACGACTTTTTACTTTTACTCCTTACATTTTCACGCAATTATCTGTACTTTTTACTCCTTACATTTTAAAAACAGCCTCGTTACTCTATTTCATTTTGGCCTTTAAAATAAAACTATCCAGTTAAATTGCTCCATCCGGATAGAGTGAATTTGGTTGTGGTTGTTTCAGATGTTCTTGTCCAGTTTTGTTCTTACATCCGTTCCCTCAGATTCCTGCAACTAAACTTGGATGTACATTCCAATAAAGGTTAGGATAAATGATAACATGCCTCTGAAGTATGACTTTTTGCACCATTACAATACTTATAGGCAACTAGTCATCATATCTCCTGCTCTCTGAAACACATGTTAATGCTCAATAGTCACATTTATGGTTCTTTAATATATTTGCATTATACTAAGATACATTCATTTTCAATGGCTTTTGTCCTTAATGGCTTTTCCCCCTTACATTACTTTTACTTTTATACTTTAAGTAGTTTTGAAACCAGTACTTTTATACTTTTACTTGAGTAAAAAACTTGAGTTGACACTTAAACTTCTACAGGAGTATTTTTAAACTCTAGTATCTATACTTCTACCTGAGTAATGAATGTGAATACTTTTGACACCTCTGTTGGTTGGTGGGTATGGGCAAAAATGAACTGCAATCTTGTACAACAAAGCAAATTCCATTAAAAAATTGCACTTAAAAGGTATGAAAACATGCCTCCAAATTAGTTACAGAAGCTACATAGATGACCAAAGCGCCTCTGTTTGCAAATCCGAAGCAGTGGTTTGTTCCGTTTCTCAATTTAAAGTTTTGTTTTTGTTAACACTGAAGATAAAACAGTATCCTCCCACTGCAGATACTGCTTAATGGACCTCCCTCTGGCTCCTTATCGTCTCGCCGGCAGCAGCTTTTCTCTCCCCTTTGCCTCTCCCTGTCTGCCCCGCTGCCTCCTCTGTGCTCCTGAATAACCGTGCAGAACCAAAGGTCACGTGACCGATAAATGCTTCAGCACGGGAGCTATCTGTGGACACGACAGGAGAGATAGGGCGTAAATTCCTGGAAAAGGCACCGATCTTGAATAATAGCTGTCATGTTAATACAATCTTATGCTAAGAAATGTTGTTCATGCTAGGGTTGCCACCCGTCCCGTAAAATACGGAATTGTCCTTTTATTTGAGAAAAAAATGTTGCGTCCCATATTGAACTAATACGGGACACGATTTGTACCGTATTTTCATTAACTTTTACACCATATTCTAGTTGAATTATTGAAATAAATTAACTTTTACACCATATTCTAGTTGAATTATTGAAATAAATTAACTTTTACACCATATTCTAGTTGAATTATTGAAATAAGTTAACTTTTACACCATATTCTAGTTGCATTATTGAAATAAGTTAACTTTTACACCATATTCTAGTTGAATTATTGAAATAAATTAACTTTTACACCATATTCTAGTTGAATTATTGAAATAAATTAACTTTTACACCATATTCTAGTTGAATTATTGAAATAAATTAACTTTTACACCATATTCTAGTTGAATTATTGAAATAAATTAACTTTTACACCATATTCTAGTTGAATTATTGAAATAAATTAACTTTTACACCATATTCTAGTTGAATTATTGAAATAAATTAACTTTTACACCATATTCTAGTTGAATTATTGAAATAAATGAACTTTTACACCATATTCTAGTTGAATTATTGAAATAAATTAACTTTTACACCATATTCTTCACCTGTAGGCTATATTACATCTGGGACTGATGTGGACATACAGAGCATAGGAGGCTATTTCAGCTGCTAGTATGGTTGTCTGTCTGTACGGTCATGAAAATTCAATGCTATTAAAGCACTTTAAACTTTAAATCAAAGCATTTCGTTTTTTCATATAAAATAAACACATTTTTATTCAGTTTAGAAGTTTTTGGGCTTTTTTTGGCTCCTGCGCTGCTGAAATCAGGGCGTCCCTTATTTCTATTTCTGAAAGGTGGCAACCCTAGTTCATGCATTCATTATGGCATGAGTTTTTTTTTCACAACATGGAAACATCTTTGTCAGTGCTTAGTGGGATTAAAAAGATACTATTAATACCTAAATTGCAACATTTGGAGAAGAGAAGTGCAGATGAGTGATGAAGTGTGAAAACCCAAGCGGTATGCTCAGATGTGCTACGATATGTGTTTACACGTTTGTGTGGTTTGACCCGCTGTAGAGGTGAAGACCTCTGAAATCTGACATGACTTTGAGGGTGTTATTCTCATTTATGACACATATCTGTGTCTTGCCAAAGTGTGTGTGGGACTGTCCTGCTCTTATCTTGTTATAATACCAGTCTCTGTTTATCTTTGAGCTTAGGAGTAGCTCATTGGAAGATTAGGTTTTCAAACACGGACATTATCCCTGCAAATTTAAACACAATCGGTAGCTGTCTCCCAGTCACATCTGACACAAAACAGCTGTTCACTGAAACCAATAGCACACACACACACACACACACACACACACACACACACACACACACACACACACAGAGACAGGGAAACCCAAACTCTGCATGGCGCTACTGAAATTATAAAATCTCTTTGGACAACTTCACTTTCTCAGTCACACAGTAGACAACGTTTGGCCCAGTAAGTGCATTGGCAACAGCAAATTTCCTCTTACTTCTCCCCACTTCTCTTTCTGCAGCTTCGGCAGAGGCAGCATATAATTATTCAGTTATGACTCAGTTTGGTGGTGGAGCCCAAACCCTGATGTGCGCAACAACTGACATACACACAGCATACATTATTTCCTACACAGACAACTCCAAAATTCACCGTGTTTCACACGTGCATCTGTCCACATGTCCACTAGGTAGGATTACTGGCTGCATCAAATTGAACATGCCGCCTAAAATCTACCTCATCTGCCTAAAAAAGTCTGCCTCATCTGCCTAAAAAAATCTGCCTCATCTGCCCCTGTCTGAGCCGGGGAGTGGTAGCCTAGCGGCTACAGAGGTGGGTTCACGTCCCCGGGATGGCAACTGAGCTGAACCTGAGCAAGTAACCTTAACCTTAACCGTAAGTAAAGGAAAAGTGGCAGCCCGGTTCTCCTAGTCCACCTAGTGATGGGTTAAAAGCAGGGGACTCATTTTAGTTTGTTTTTTGAGATGTATACTGACAAATAAAGATAATTATTAGTAACAACACAATCCACTGTTATCAAAGTGGCAGACTGATCAAATGACTAATTGGTCACATCTATATGGATCAAATGACAGTATCGATTATAATATGATTGTTTAAAGCGGCACTATGTAACTTTTCCACCATAATATCATATTTCCAGAGTCATTGTGATGGTACATCAACTTCCAACAGGTTTAATGACACCTCTGTCATGGTCTGAGGGGTCTGTATCGCCTTCACTGGCACTATGTAACTTTGAGGAGCATGGTAGGAACCCTGCCACACTAAAAAACTACAAATTTTTACGGCTTTGACTGCTTTACGGCATACATCACTTCCCCCTCTTTCCCGATTCGCAGTCAAGACGAAAATGGGCGGGGCGTGGAGCGCAGAGCTCAGCAGAAGCTGGTAACCCGTTGCTGTGTTGTGGCTGCAGCAGCTCCACATAACAGACGTGGGGAAAAGATCGCTAATGGTTTAACTTTTCACCGCTTTCCTGCTTGGAGGCAGAACCACGGAGGCCAAGTATCTGATATAACAAAGTAAAAGAGTGAAAGAGTCGTCAGCTCGCTTGGATCGCGGCTGTAACGACCAAACATAACGTTCCACAGTAAACAAACTAACACGCACACAGACGGGGGTCGGATCAAAACACGGGTTTTATTCCCCATTTCTCCAGCTAAATGCAGTTGCTGGCCAGCTCTCTGCGGTGCAATTAACCCCAATCTTCAGATAAAACTAGTTTGTTGAGGAAAAAATATTAACTCTTATTTGTAGCTGCAGAGGAAAAAAATTATCTCACGAGGAAAACAAAAATATGGCTCACGCCTCGGAGCCTCTTCAGCATAATATTGCAGTCAAAAAAAAAGAAAAGAGAAGTAAGAGTAATACAAAACATGTACTGTATGTTGTACTATTATACTAATTTGTTGAAACACATGGCGAGTCAAACATTTACCAAAGCAGCTGCCAAACACTCCTAAACAAGGTAGCCGGAGACGGTGGTTCTGCAGAACCGCGGCAGTAAATCCCTTCTAAACAGGGGAGCTCCGATGAGGAGCTCCACTCTTTAGTAGGGATTTCATATGGATCCAGACCGTTAATAATCATTATTTTCTCCATATACCGCTCCCTGGCTTCCTTGTTTAAGGTATCCCGGTAAATTCCAGTTCCTTTCCAGCAGTTTAACATCTTTTTTTTGCGTTCCGTCTGTTCACTTGGTGAAACAGAAAAGTCCGTCCCGTCTTCATTTACTATCAAAACAAATGCACGCGGCGGGACAGGATCTTTCCGGCAGTACGCGCTGGTGCTCATGGGAAACGTAGTGTTCTTTCTGGTAAAGCACTACCGCTTTTGTCCAAAAGATGCCGCCAAACTCAGAAAAGCTGAAAGTTACGTTGTGCTGCTTAAACTCCACATAAAGGTTAGCAAGAATCTACATCTGTTGAAGGTGTAATAGTTTGTATTGTACATGTAAGCACATGGAGACCAGACCGATCCTTACATTGCTCTGTTGGAATACAGAAACTCAACTTTGGATGGAGTAAAACTGTTCGCTGTCCAACTACTCATGGGTTGAAGACTGAAAACTAAACTGCCAACATCAGCACAGCTGCTGAAGCCACAGCTGTATGACAATGTTCACCAGAGCATCAAGGAGAGGTAGCTGAAACAAAAGCAAGACTTTGACCGAGGAGCAAGACGGTTAGCACTTCTGATGAAAGGAGAGAAGGTGAGAGTGAGAGTCAAAGATAACTGTCAACCAGCAGTCGTGAAAAGACATGAACAAGAATACAAACTATTACGGAAGGTAGGAATGGGCGATATTTTACCGTTCACGATAAACCATAAATCACGAAAAAATTCCCCACGGTAAGAATTTGTCATCTCGCGGTAAAAATGATAAATTCCCATTTTTGTGTAAAGCCAGATTTATGGTTCTGCATTAAATCGACGTGGAAGGAAGGAAGGAAGGAAGGAAGGAAGGAAATGAGCCTGAAAGAAAGAAAGAAAGAAAGAAAGAAAGAAAGAAAGAAAGAAAGAAAGAAAGAAAGAAAGAAAGAAAGAAAGAAAGAAATGAGCTTGAAAGAAAGAAAGAAAGAAATGAGCTTGAAAGAAAGAAAGAAAGAAATGAGCTTGAAAGAAAGAAAAAAAGAAAGAAATGAGCCAGAAAGAAAGGAAGAAAGAAAGAAAGAAATTAGCTTGAAAGAAAGAAAGAAAGAAATGAGCCAGAAAGAAAGAAAGAAAGAAAGAAAGAAAGAAAGAAAGAAAGAAAGAAAGAAATGAGCTTGAAAGAAAGAAAGAAAGAAAGAAAGAAAGAAAGAAAGAAAGAAAGAAAGAAAGAAAGAAAGAAAGAAAGAAAGAAAGAAAGAAAGAAAGAAAGAAAGAAAGAAAGAAAGAAAGAAAGAAAGTTGAATTGGTATTTTTTTATATTATATTTTTTTATTTTTATCATTATCGGGATAAATGCCAGAAATGATCGTGATACATTTTTTTGTCCATACCGCCCATCCTTAACGGAAGGTAGATCAAAATGTTTTAATATCTATGTGTAAGGTGTAGAAATATACAATTTATGTTAGTTTCTGCAAACCCTACTTGGTCAAAAGCTGTTACTCACAATTTTTTGTAAATTATGAGAATGATAATTGTCATTTTATACCAGATTTAACTAAATTCCCACAGTGTAGCTGTCACAAAGTGGCTTCAAGGTGGACCCCCCCCCCCCCCCCCCACCTCTGGTTTTCAATGAGTCATACCTAATGTTGAGAAAAGGTTTATCTATCAGCGAAAACTGCATAGCTGGTACTACTTTCAACTTGTGAGGCTGTCTTTGTGTCTGTCTGTGCACGTCATCATGGCAAAATGTGGGACTGCCACCAGCTGCAGCAAAGAATTACCACAAAGTCTGTCTGTCTGGCCTGGTTTTGCCAATGCTGTGGTGAGACACAATCACAAAAGTCTCCAGGTGTGCATTTGTAATGAAAATAAAGATAAAATTCAAAGACAGTTTAGTCTGACAGATGGCTACCATATACTGTGTTGGTAATCGGTGCAAAGGCGTATATTCCCACTTTACACCTTTCTTACACATTCTTTCCAGCTTTTTCTGAGTTTATAACTCCTCCATAGTTGTAGTAGGTTTCTGTGCTGTCATAATAAGATGGTCTCTGGTTTATTCTTTTTTCATTCAGGCGTTGTGTGTTCTTCAGCTTGTCTGAAGCAGGGGCGTCAATTGGGTATAAAGGTACGGCAGCCGCCACACCTTTGCTTCAAGGGAAAATGTAAATGTTTGTTTTTTAAATACATTTATGGAATTACTCTTTTGTATTAATACTATATTAATACTATTTGTATTGATTATTCTATTACTTAATACATATAGAATAACTACAAATGCAATTCAGAACAACATGATCGATTTCACTAGTTATTATACACTGCAAAAACTCAAAATCTTAACAAGAATATTTGTCTTATTTCTAGTTAAAATGTCTAATTTTTAGTAAAAAAAATCATTACATTTAAGACAAGACTCAAAAACAACCATTTTCACCTGTTTCAAGTAGATTTTCACTTAAAATAAGTGGAAAAATCTGCCAGTGGGACAAGATTTTTTTGCTTGTAATGAGAAGATAAATCTTGTTCCACTGGCAGATTTTTCTACTTATTTCAAGTGAAAATGTACTTGAAATAGGTGAACATGGTCAAATAACAAATTATCTTTCTGGTAATGACTCTTGTTTTAAGTGTAATGAGATTTTTTGACTAAAAATTAGACATTTTAACTAGAAATAAGACAAATATTCCTGGTAAGATTTTGAGTTTTTGCAGTGAGCGAGACTGCATTTAAAAAAGTTCCAATTTTCTTGACCACACAGATAAGCTACATAAACTTCTGTTATGAGTATTTGCTGGACATGTTGATTGATACTCTAGTTCAGTTCTGTGACTCGTAACCATACCTTAGCTTTGACTGAATTGACGCCACTGCTGCAGGCTGGTAAAGACATGCTTTGGCACATCTGCAGCGACATGTTGATCTAGAATATTCAAAATATGTTTAGATTAATGTAGTGGGACCAGGGGTCCGTTTCACAAAGCAGGTTTAGTGAAAACTCTGAGTCTGTTAACCCTGAAATGAGGGAAACTCTGAGTTTTCCATTTCACAAAGGGAGGTAACTCAAACCAGAGAGAGAGAGGTAACTCTAGCCTGTTTCACAAAGAGAGGTAACTTAAGCTCTTGGTCAGTTACCGTAGTAACAGACGCTCTGAATCTAACCTGGTCGGGACCAGGTTTATTTCAGCGAACCTGGAGTTTCTCTCCGTCTCCTCCCTCAGTGGCGTCAATTCAGCCAATGGGTCTTTACGCAATACACATCCGTTTTCTGCACCACGGACAGCAAGCGGCAGAGTTAGAGAGCAGAAAAGGCTTATCTAACAAACGCAATTTAACTCATTCACTTTATTCACTATGTCAGTGCAACAATATCACAGGGACATCCGAGTTTAACTTCAAACAGTTAAAGTCCAAATGCAAAAAGGAGAGGGAGAGTAAAAAAAAGTCAAATATTTCCCTTAAACAGATGTATAAGAGGATGTATATCTTACTTTGAGATGAACTTGCATAATTAATCCATCAGTGGCGAACAGCCTCGTTAATATCTTCTGGACCCATCACTTGCCTTCTTTCTTTTTTTTATTGCGTGGTTGTCTGCTTCCTTTTCACTTTTGTAAGTTAGTAAAACTGCAGAGCGCACTAAAAACCAGATTGATAGCGACCACTGTCTTCAGGGACGCTGGGACATTTCAAGATATGAGGGGGGGTACAAGTGTTGGGATAGATAATACCTACTGAAATCCATCATGTTGTTCTGATATGCATTTGTAGTTATTTTATATGTATTAAGTAATAGAAAAAATCAATACAAATAGACACAGAGTAATTCCATAAATGTATTTAAAAAAATAAAACATTTACATTTTCCCCTGAAGCCGAGGTGTGGCAGCTGCCGTACCAATTGACGGCCCTGATCTAAATGACAATAAAATTTAATTTTTTTTTCCAAAATATGCTCTCATACTCGCCATATGCACGTATTAACACTTCTAACTCCAGTGGCGTGAAGTATGTGGATCTTCAGATGCAAACTAACGTTTCCTCAAAGGGATTTTGTGAATTGAAATGATAAATAAAGTTAAAAAGAAAAAAAGGAAAATGTATGGCAACCGGCTCTTTTGTTGTCGCCGGTTGCCATGGTGAATCCTTGTATCAGCGCTCTACTGATGATGGCTTTTTATTTCCCTCACGCACCAGCTTAACTCCAGGTGAAACTACTTAGAGTTGAGTAAATTACCTCAAATCCGCTGTTCTGGAACCGAAAACTCAGAGTTTCCGATCTCAGAGTAGATCAACTAAGAGTTCAGGATTAGACTCAGAGTTTGTTGAACCTGCTTTGTGAAACGGACCCCAGATCCTTAAGGTTTAGGTTTGTTTGGAGCCGATTCCAGTTATAAGGAGCAGCATATTTAAAAACTGTTTTCCCCACCTCCTTTCGGACTCCCTAAGAAGTCTTAGTCTTAGAAGCAAGAATGTGGGCTTATAAGGAGCATGGGAGAACAAAAATAGCTTTTAAATGAAAATATGTCAGTGCGTAGGCCAATAGGAGGGCAACGCAGAATATCTTACTGTACCTGGACTAAAAACAAAACAAAACAAAAACAACACTGTTCATTTGTGAAAAATGGAGCACAAAATAGAGTGAATCATCAATAATACCTAAATATATTTTTCTGTCAAAAATAGTTAACTGACTGAACCCTGAAAAGTGTTTACAGACAGAATATTCAGCCACTTTGATTTTCCCATCGTAACTTTTGTTTTGTTTGTAATTAAAACCTGTTTTAAACATTGTCAAAAACCTTTTGTAGTTGATATAGAGCCTGTGTATGCGTATGCACAGTACTTTACAGTGATATCAGCAAAAAGATGACCTTTGAAAGCTTTTTAATATAAAAAATGAACGAAAAAGGTCCCAGTACTGATCCCTGAGGAACACCCTTAGTTACACTGAGTTTCAGACTTTCTACCTGAATGTGTGATTTTGACTTTGAACCCATCATTAGTTTTGTTTTGTTAGTATTTGAGACTAGTTTCAACTCACTCACTCTAAAGGCTAAACGACGCCGTGCCTACGCCGTGTGGTACGCGTCGACAGCTACCACACGCCGTCACTGACGCCGTCACTGACACCGTCTGTAACGCCCGGCAATGTAATAATGCCCGCAAACGTAATAAACCACAAACGTAATAAAAATATGCAGCTTTTAATGTAATAATCCTGCAAATGTAATACATTTCCCACAAACGTAATAGTCGCTGCCTACTACAAACGTAACACGAGATTTCCCACAAATGTAATAACTATTACGTTTGTAGAGATTTATTACGTTCGTGGGGAAGTGAAAATCTTCAACTTTCAATGTTGTAATAACTTCCCACAAATGTAATAATGCAATGAATAATGGTTGTTGGTATGTATATATATGTTACGGTTAATGTAGAAAAACGGCTATTTTGCAAACTAGCCGGTGAATGTGTAAATTATAATAAAACCCATCCGCACTCTCCTAGCCTGCATAATTAATGCTGTGGATGTGTCAGACCCGACACTTTTTCGGGGAGTGTAACGTTAGGCCATTCAACTGAACTGTAGGCTATTCTGTAGTAACTGGACTATATCTACCAAATGAATTACGTTTGCTTAGTTTGTTTTGGTTTCATCAATTTGTGCAAATGGAGGAGGAGGAGAGACCTCATCTCATCATGCACGCGCTTCGGGTTTGCGCGATTTGGGTTTAGGAGCGCACCTTCCATGAGAGAGACGCAACAACTGTTTGTCTGTTTTGGAGGTGGCAAAGAGAAGAATAGATATTTCCTCACAAAGACTGTTACACTAGATATTTGCGAGTACATTACCCAGACCTATGGTGTGCCCAAATTCAGAGCGCACAGAGCGCACAGAGCGCATGGAGCAGAGAGCGCTTTGCCACCTCGGTGGCCAACCCAGTCTCACACAAAAACGTACCCTGGCTACGTTGGTCCACAGTGCAAAAACGTAGAGGGGTTACAATATTAGCCCTTGAAATGTATAACTGTTACGTTTTTTTAGCCCTCGAAATGTATAACTGTTACATTTTTCTGCCGATTCGTTTTGCGCCCAAGTCACGTGACTTTTAAGATTCAGGCCGTGATACCAACAAACACGGTGGACATTTTTCATTTTTGAGTGAAAAAAATCTATATTTTGAGTTAGTGTCTGCATAGAAATGCGTTTTGATTACATTTCTAGCAATACATATTTCACTTTCATAATATTCACTCAGTAAATGTATATAATCCTTTGCTTGCTCGTGGTTGCAAGGTTTTTTCAGATCTCGTCAGAATAATGTAAAGCTGGAACGTTTTAATAACGTGAAATGGTTACATTTTTGGTTGCTGGACACGCTGTGAAGAAAATCAATATTTTGAGTTAGTTTCTGCATGGAAATGCGTTTTGATTACATTTCTAGCAATACATATTTCACTTTCACAATATTCACTCAGTAAATGTATATAATATCTTGCTTGCTCGTGGTTGCAAGGTTTTTTCAGATCTCGTCAGAATAATGTAAAGCTGGAACGTTTTAATAACGTGAAATGGTTACATTTTTGGTTGCTGGACAGCTGTGAAGAAAATCAATATTTTGAGTTAGTTTCTGCATGGAAATGCGTTTTGATTACATTTCTAGCAATACATATTTCATTTTCACAATATTCACTCAGTAAATGTATATAATCTCTTGCTTGCTCGTGGTTGCAAGGTTTTTACAGATCTCGTCAGAATAATGTAAAGCTGGAACGTTTTAATAACGTGAAATGGTTACATTCTTTGTTGCTGGACACGCTGTGAAGAAAATCAATATTTTGAGTTAGTTTCTGCATGGAAATGCGTTTTGATTACATTTCTAGCAATACATATTTCACTTTCACAATATTCACTCAGTAAATGTATATAATATCTTGCTTGCTCGTGGTTGCAAGGTTTTTTCAGATCTCGTCAGAATAATGTAAAACTGGAACGTTTTAATAACGTGAAATGGTTACATTTTTGGTTACAGGACACGCTGTGAAGAAAATCAATATTTTGAGTTAGTTTCTGCATAGAAATGCGTTTTGATTACATTTCTAGCAATACATATTTCACTTTCATAATATTCACCCAGTAAATGTATATAATCTCTTGCTTGCTCGTGGTTGCAAGGTTTTTTCAGATCTCGTCAGAATAATGTAAAACTGGAACGTTTTAATAACGTGAAATGGTTACATTTTTGGTTGCTGGACAGTGCTGTGAAAAAAAATCAATATTTTGAGTTAGTTTCTGCATAGAAATGCGTTTTGATTACATTTCTAGCAATACATATTTCACTTTCATAATATTCACTCAATAAATGTACATAATCTCTTGCTTGCTCTGGTTGCAAGGTTTTTTCAGATCTCGTCAGAATACCCTGGCTACGTTGGTCCAAAGTGCAAAAACGTAGAGGGGTTACAATATTAGCCCTTGAAATGTATAACTGTTACATTTTTCTAGCCCTTGAAATGTATAACTGTTAAATTTTTCTGCCTATTGGTTTTCCGTCTCATATAAAAACGTACCCTGGCTACGTTGGTCCAAAGTGCAAAAACGTAGAGGGGTTACAATATTAGCCCTTGAAATGTATAACTGTTACATTTTTCTAGCCCTTGAAATGTATAACTGTTACATTTTTCTGCCTATTGGTTTTCCGTCTCATATAAAAACGTACCCTGGCTACGTTGGTCCAAAGTGCAAAAACGTAGAGGGGTTACAATATTAGCCCTTGAAATGTATAACTGTTACATTTTTCTAGCGCTTGAAATGTATAACTGTTACATTTTTCTGCCTATTGGTTTTCCGTCTCATATAAAAACGTACCCTGGCTACGTTGGTCTAAAGTGCAAAAACGTACAGGGGTTACAATATTAGCCCTTGAAATGTATAACTGTTACATTTTTCTAGTGCTTGAAATGTATAACTGTTACATTTTTCTGCCTATTCGTTTTGCGTCCAAGTCACGTGACTTTTAAGATTCTGGCCGTGATACCAACAAACATGGTGGACATTTTTCATTTTTGAGTGAAAAAAATCTATATTTTGAGTTAACAAACACGGTGGACATTTTTCATTTTTGAATGAAAAAAAATCTATATTTTGAGTTAGTTTCTGTATAGAAATGCGTTTTGATTACATTTCTAGCAATACATATTTCAATTTTATAATATTCACTCAATAAATGTACATAATCTCTTGCTTGCTCTGGTTGCAAGGTTTTTTCAGATCTCGTCAGAATACCCTGGCTACGTTGGTCTAAAGTGCAAAAACGTAGAGGGGTTACAATATTAGCCCTTGAAATGTATAACTGTTACATTTTTCTAGCCCTTGAAATGTATAACTGTTACATTTTTCTGCCTATTGGTTTTCCGTCTCATATAAAAACGTACCCTGGCTACGTTGGTCTAAAGTGCAAAAACGTAGAGGGGTTACAATATTAGCCCTTGAAATGTATAACTGTTACATTTTTCTAGCGCTTGAAATGTATAACTGTTACATTTTTCTGTCTATTCGTTTTGCGTCCAAGTCATGTGACTTTTAAGATTCTGGCTGTGATACCAACAAACACGGTGGACATTTTTTCATTTTTGAGTGAAAAAAATCTATATTTTGAGTTAGTTTCTGCATAGAAATGCGTTTTGATTACATTTCTAGCAATACATTTTTCAATTTCATAATATTCACTCAATAAATGTACATAATCTCTTGCTTGCTCTGGTTGCAAGGTTTTTTCAGATCTCGTCAGAATACCCTGGCTACGGTGGTCCAAAGTGCAAAAACGTAGAGGGGTTACAATATTCAACCCAGTCTCACAGGAAAACGTGGTACAGGCTACGTTGGTCCACATTGCAAAACGTGGCCAATGTTACGATTTGCCCTCCTAAAACGTGAGATGTGAAACCGTTCCGTGGCTCATTCATTTTAATAGGTTTCGTTAGGTTTCGTTTCTGTCACGTGACTTTCAAGTTTTCGGCTGTGGAGGAAAAATAAAATTGCTGCCATTTCTTTGATTCTCGGTCTAAATTGCAATATTTTAAGATAGTTTCGCCATGAAAAGCAGATTTTATCATATTCATAGCAAGAAATATATTTTGGTTATTTTACCCTCATTTAATGGATCTTATTGACGGAAATGTATGAACCATGTGCTTGTTTTACTTCCTTTGAGTAATAAAACCACCAATTCTCTTGCATGGCCCCGTTATTAAAATATATGCCAGGCCCAGTGCTTAATTTCTAAAGTGGGAGGTCCCGGAGCGCAGACGATGAGTGGCTCCGGTGCGAGAGAAAAAAAACACACACACACACACACACACACACACACACACACACACACACACACACACACACACTGTTGAACTGTCCGTTTTGACGTTAACGGCGATTTTCACAATGATATCTGCAACATTTCTTAAGGCAGAAACACCACTGTATCATTGTTAATTACACAACATTAGTGGGTTAATTTCCTGCACACCAATTTTCATGTTTTTCCCTTCGATTGTGAGAAAAAAAAGAGTTGTTTCACGCTGAGAGCATCATGCCAGCCAATCAGAATCCTGGAAAAAACATCAACAAATGACACGTGTAACTTCCAGGCTGATTTATGGTTCCGCGTTACACCAACACAGAGCCTACGGCGGAAGTGATACTAGTAGCTGATTGGCCGATATGTGATCATCATCATCATCATCATCACCATCATCACCACCATCATCCTCATCATCATCACCATCATCATCATCATCGCTACCACCATCATCATCATCACCATCACCATCATCATCATCATCATCATCAGTCAAGTCAAATTGCACGTGCGAGGTCCCGTTCATCGCTGCTTGCAGCTTTAATTTATATATAACTATTTTAACATTTCTAAACACAAAAACACGAAAGTCTCCTTGATAATTCAATAATACAATAGGTTCATGTTAAGGACATCCGTTTTAATTAGTTCTCCTTCGATTATGAGATGTTATTAATGCTCAGTAGACACAGGAGGTTTGTTATGTATTGTTATGAGGCCTATTTCGTGTCTATTTTTGAACAGTTCACTAATGCTTTGAGCTAGGAAGCTGAAATTCTAGACTCTGTATCAAGAGGTGACTTTCATCCACTGTGCGGATTTTCAGATCTGTGCGACCTTCGGAAGTGTCAAAGGTCACCCCGTCTGTTGCTTTTCGGCCTGCTAAGACTATTTTGTGTCTTTTTTTGCATAGTTCACTAACGCTTTGAGCTAGGAAGCTGAAATTCTAGACTCTGTATCAGGAGGTGAATCTCATCCACTGTGCCGAGGTCCAGACCCGTGCGACCTTCGGAAGTGCCAAAGGTCACCGTGTGTGGTGCCTTTTTCGTGCCTTTTTTGTGTGTTTTTTGAATAATTCACTAACGCTTTGAGCTGGGAGGCTGATTTTTGACTATGTTGCAATGCAGAAGGCCCTTTGCTAGGATCTTTTGGTCTTGTGGCTGTACGACTTCCACAGAGCTAGTTGGCATTGCAGAGGGTTTACAGAGTTGAGACTTGGTAAGCCCAATTTAAGCCCCATATGGAGGCCACAGGTTAAGTTTTACTTGGTTTGGTCAAATATTGTGGCAACGGTGTCCGTTCGAATGTTGGAAAAGGTGACGTTTCAAAGCCCCGCCCATCGAAAAGTACAGGTCTGATCTGCACCAAACTAACGTCTGTCTGATCAGGGGATGCCCCCGAACAACATATAAAAAAATTCAGATTTCTATGACTTCTGCAACAGTGTTTCCTCTAAAACGTTCTGGCTGGTTAGGAGGGTGTAGAAACCTCTAGCTCTGAGAGCCTCCTGACTAATGGAACAGGGCCTATTTTGTGTCTTTTTTTGCATAGTTCACTAACGCCTTTAGCTAGGAGTCTGAATTTTTTATATGTTGTTCGGGGGCATCCCCTGATCAGACAGACGTTAGTTTGGTGCAGATCAGACCTGTACTTTTCGATGGGCGGGGCTTTGAAACGTCACCTTTTCCAACATTCGAACGGACACCGTTGCCACAATATTTGACCAAACCAAGTAAAACTTGACCTGTGGCCTCCATATGGGGCTTAAATTGGGCTTACAAAGTCTCAACTCTGTAAACCCTCTGCAATGCCAACTAGCTCTGTGGAAGTCGTACAGCCACAAGACCAAAAGATCCTAGCAAAGGGCCTTCTGCATTGCAACATAGTCAAAAATCAGCCTCCCAGCTCAAAGCGTTAGTGAATTATTCAAAAAACACACAAAAAAGGCACGAAAAAGGCACCACACACGGTGACCTTTGGCACTTCCGAAGGTCGCACGGGTCTGGACCTCGGCACAGTGGATGAGAGTCACCTCCTGATACAGAGTCTAGAATTTCAGCTTCCTAGCTCAAAGCGTTAGTGAACTATGCAAAAAAAGACACAAAATAGTCTTAGCAGGCCGAAAAGCAACAGACGCGGTGACCTTTGACACTTCCGAAGGTCACAGAGATCTGAAAATCCACACAGTGGATGAAAGTCACCTCCTGATACAGAGTCTAGAATTTCAGCTTCCTAGCTCAAAGTGTTAGTGAACTATGCAAAAAAAGACACGAAATAGTCTTAGCAGGCCGAAAAGCAACAGACGCGGTGACCTTTGACACTTCCGAAGGTCACACAGATCTGAAAATCCGCACAGTGGATGAAAGTCACCTCTTGATACAGAGTCTAGAATTTCAGCTTCCTAGCTCAAAGCATTAGTGAACTGTTCAAAAATAGACACGAAATAGGCCTCATAACAATACATAACAAACCTCCTGTGTCTACTGAGCATTAATAACATCTCATAATCGAAGGAGAACTAATTAAAACGGATGTCCTTAACATGAACCTATTGTATTATTGAATTATCAAGGACACTTTCGTGTTTTTGTGTTTAGAAATGTTAAAATAGTTATATATAAATTAAAGCTGCAAGCAGCGATGAACGGGACCTCGCACGTGCAATTTGACTTGACTGATGATGATGATGATGATGGTGATGGTGATGATGATGATGGTGGTAGCGAGGATGATGATGATGATGATGATGATGATGATGATGATGGTGGTGATGATGATGATGATGATGATGATGATGATGATGATGATGATGATGATGATGATGATGATGATGATCACATATCGGCCAATCAGCTACTAGTATCACTTCCGCCGTAGGCTCTGCGTTGGTGTAACGCGGAACCATAAATCAGCCTGGAAGTTACACGTGTCATTTGTTGATGTTTTTTCCAGGATTCTGATCGGCTGGCATGATGCTCTCAGCGTGAAACAACTCTTTTTTTTCTCACAATCGAAGGGAAAAACATGAAAATTGGTGTGCAGGAAATTAACCCACTAATGTTGTGTAATTAACAATGATACAGTGGTGTTTCTGCCTTAAGAAATGTTGCAGATATCATTGTGAAAATCGCCGTTAACGTCAAAACGGACAGTTCAACAGTGTGTGTGTGTGTGTGTGTGTGTGTGTGTGTTTTTTTTCTCTCGCACCGGAGCCACTCATCGTCTGCGCTCCGGGACCTCCCACTTTAGAAATTAAGCACTGGGCCTGGCATATATTTTAATAACGGGGCCATGCAAGAGAATTGGTGGTTTTATTACTCAAAGGAAGTAAAACAAGCACATGGTTCATACATTTCTGTCAATAAGATCCATTAAATGAGGGTAAAATAACCAAAATATATTTCTTGCTATGAATATGATAAAATCTGCTTTTCATGGCGAAACTATCTTAAAATATTGCAATTTAGACCGAGAATCAAAGAAATGGCAGCAATTTTATTTTTCCTCCACAGCCGAAAACTTGAAAGTCACATGACAGAAACGAAACCTAACGAAACCTATTAAAATGAATGAGCCACGGAACGGTTTCACATCTCACGTTTTAGGAGGGCAAATCGTAACATTGGCCACGTTTTGCAATGTGGACCAACGTAGCCTGTACCACGTTTTCCTGTGAGACTGGGTTGAATATTGTAACCCCTCTACGTTTTTGCACTTTGGACCACCGTAGCCAGGGTATTCTGACGAAATCTGAAAAAACCTTGCAACCAGAGCAAGCAAGAGATTATGTACATTTATTGAGTGAATATTATGAAATTGAAAAATGTATTGCTAGAAATGTAATCAAAACGCATTTCTATGCAGAAACTAACTCAAAATATAGATTTTTTTCACAGCACTGTCCAGCAACCAAAAACGTAACGATTTCACGCTATTAAAAAGTTCCAGTTTTACATTATTCTGACGAGATCTGAAAAAACCTTGCAACCAGAGCAAGCAAGAGATTATCTACATTTATATATTGCTATAAATGTAATCAAATCGCATTTCTATGCAGAAACTAACTCAAAATATAGATTTTTTTCACTCAAAACTGAAAAATGTCCACCGTGTTTGTTAACTCAAAATATAGATTTTTTTCACTCAAAAATGAAAAATGTCCACCATGTTTGTTGGTATCACGGCCAGAATCTTAAAAGTCACGTGACTTGGACGCAAAACGAATAGGCAGAAAAATGTAACAGTTATACATTTCAAGCACTAGAAAAATGTAACAGTTATACATTTCAAGGGCTAATATTGTAACCCCTGTACGTTTTTGCACTTTAGACCAACGTAGCCAGGGTACGTTTTTATATGAGACGGAAAACCAATAGGCAGAAAAATGTAACAGTTATACATTTCAAGCGCTAGAAAAATGTAACAGTTATACATTTCAAGGGCTAATATTGTAACCCCTCTACGTTTTTGCACTTTGGACCAACGTAGCCAGGGTACGTTTTTATATGAGACGGAAAACCAATAGGCAGAAAAATGTAACAGTTATACATTTCAAGGGCTAGAAAAATGTAACAGTTATACATTTCAAGGGCTAATATTGTAACCCCTCTACGTTTTTGCATTTGGACCAACGTAGCCAGGGTATTCTGACAAGATCTGAAAAACCTTGCAACCAGAGCAAGCAAGAGATTATGTACATTTATTGAGTGAATATTATGAAAGTGAAATATGTATTGCTAGAAATGTAATCAAAACGCATCTCTATGCAGAAACTAACTCAAAATATAGATTTTTTCCACAGCGTGTCCAGCAACCAAAAATGTAACCATTTCACGTTATTAAAACGTTCCAGTTTTACATTATTCTGACGAGATCTGAAAAAACCTTGCAACCACAAGCAAGAAAGAGATTATATACATTTACTGAGTGAATATTATGAAAGTGAAATATGTATTGCTAGAAATGTAATCAAAACGCATTTCTATGCAGAAACTAACTCAAAATATTGATTTTCTTCACAGCGTGTACAGCAACCAAAAATGTAACCATTTCACGTTTTTAAAACGTTCCAGATTTACATTATTCTGACGAGATCTGAAAAAACCTTGCAACCACGAGCAAGCAAGAGATTATATACATTTACTGAGTGAATATTATGAAAGTGAAATATGTATTGCTAGAAATGTAATCAAAATGCATTTCTATGCAGAAACTAACTCAAAATATTGATTTTCTTCACAGCGTGTACAGCAACCAAAAATGTAACCATTTCACGTTTTTAAAACGTTCCAGATTTACATTATTCTGACGAGATCTGAAAAAACCTTGCAACCACGAGCAAGCAAGAGATTATATACATTTACTGAGTGAATATTATGAAAGTGAAATATGTATTGCTAGAAATGTAATCAAAACGCATTTCTATGCAGAAACTAACTCAAAATATTGATTTTCTTCACAGCGTGTACAGCAACCAAAAATGTAACCATTTCACGTTTTTAAAACGTTCCAGATTTACATTATTCTGACGAGATCTGAAAAAACCTTGCAACCACGAGCAAGCAAGAGATTATATACATTTACTGAGTGAATATTATGAAAGTGAAATATGTATTGCTAGAAATGTAATCAAAACGCATTTCTATGCAGAAACTAACTCAAAATATTGATTTTCTTCACAGCGTGTACAGCAACCAAAAATGTAACCATTTCACGTTTTTAAAACGTTCCAGATTTACATTATTCTGACGAGATCTGAAAAAACCTTGCAACCACGAGCAAGCAAGAGATTATATACATTTACTGAGTGAATATTATGAAAGTGAAATATGTATTGCTAGAAATGTAATCAAAATGCATTTCTATGCAGAAACTAACTCAAAATATTGATTTTCTTCACAGCGTGTACAGCAACCAAAAATGTAACCATTTCACGTTTTTAAAACGTTCCAGATTTACATTATTCTGACGAGATCTGAAAAAACCTTGCAACCACGAGCAAGCAAGAGATTATATACATTTACTGAGTGAATATTATGAAAGTGAAATATGTATTGCTAGAAATGTAATCAAAACGCATTTCTATGCAGAAACTAACTCAAAATATTGATTTTCTTCACAGCGTGTACAGCAACCAAAAATGTAACCATTTCACGTTTTTAAAACGTTCCAGATTTACATTATTCTGACGAGATCTGAAAAAACCTTGCAACCACGAGCAAGCAAGAGATTATATACATTTACTGAGTGAATATTATGAAAGTGAAATATGTATTGCTAGAAATGTAATCAAAACGCATTTCTATGCAGAAACTAACTCAAAATATTGATTTTCTTCACAGCGTGTACAGCAACCAAAAATGTAACCATTTCACGTTTTTAAAACGTTCCAGATTTACATTATTCTGACGAGATCTGAAAAAACCTTGCAACCACGAGCAAGCAAGAGATTATATACATTTACTGAGTGAATATTATGAAAGTGAAATATGTATTGCTAGAAATGTAATCAAAACGCATTTCTATGCAGAAACTAACTCAAAATATTGATTTTCTTCACAGCGTGTACAGCAACCAAAAATGTAACCATTTCACGTTTTTAAAACGTTCCAGATTTACATTATTCTGACGAGATCTGAAAAAACCTTGCAACCACGAGCAAGCAAGAGATTATATACATTTACTGAGTGAATATTATGAAAGTGAAATATGTATTGCTAGAAATGTAATCAAAACGCATTTCTATGCAGAAACTAACTCAAAATATTGATTTTCTTCACTCAAAAATGGAAAAATGTCCACCGTGTTTGTTGGTATCACGGCCAGAATCTTAAAAGTCACGTGACTTGGGCGCAAAACGAATCGGCAGAAAAATGTAACAGTTATACGTTTTAAGGGCTAAAAAAACGTAACAGTTATACATTTCAAGGGCTAATATTGTAGCCCCTCTACGTTTTTGCACTTTGGACCAACGTAGGCAGGGTACGTTTTTGTGTGAGACTGGGTTGCGGTGGCAAAGCTCTATTCTGGGGTGCCAATGACGTGATCTGTAGTTTGCATTATTCGTTTTGTAATACTCAAGTTAGGAATATACTGCATGGGATTTAGACTCACAGAAATAATGGCTATAATTGCCCCGGCATGCCACGGTCAGCTCGAGACAATTGTCTCGAGTTGACCGGAGCATCGAGACTGAAGAGATGATTAAAAATGATGTCCGAGCTGTCATGTCTGCCAACATCCATGATTAATGAACGCAGCCTCTGACCGGGGATGGGAATCTTTCACACTATAGTGTCTGCCATGTGCTGCTCAGTTATACATCTGTGGTCAGTTCATAACCAGAGTATGAAACCGAGTCATGTGGGTGTCCTGTTTGGATTCACAAGCTTTGCACAAATATCTTTTTGAGCTTTTGTTTTCACTAACACTGCTCTTCCTGTAAATATCTGCTCCTCTGTCTTGTATATTCATGAAGGGCAACGTTATGTTACATTTGCTATTTTCTGAGACCACTCAACTCTACATACTTCCAAGATGCATCATGTCACATCATCATCTGAATGGCCTTCAAATGATACAATCCCAATAAATACAAACATTGGACATTTTGTAATACAAAATTCAAATTATTAGTTGACTTCCCTTAAAGGAGCATGAGGCTCCTTTTAAGAAATGAGACTCTCTAGCGCCACCCTTCACCACGACGGCCGTTGGGGGTACTGCAGCCAACAGTGAAGCCGGCACGGGAGAACGGGGAGAACGCACATGCAGCGTCATGTGACGTCACATCCACAGGACAGCGCGGGAAATTTGGACCCGAATTGCAGCACATTTTGCAGCACACAGCCTGTTCAAGGCAATGGAGAGATACGGTAGAGGGCTCATTCTTTTGGGTTTGGAACGCTTCATCTGACATTATTACTAGAAAACTTAAAACGTATACGAATTTTTTTCATAAATCCTGCCTCATGCTCCTTTAAAGGGGACCAATTATGGCATCTAATACCTATTTTAAACAGGCCTTGAATGTCTTAAAAACAAGCTTTTGATTGTTTTTGCTAAATAAATTAGAAATTCAGCCTCTGAGCCAAGTCTTTATCTTCCCATTCTCTAACCTCATTCTCTATGAGGGATTCTGAGTGGGCGGGGAGGGTATGATCCGGGCGGCTGTACAGACACTGCAGAATTTAGTTGCTTTTCCTCCTTCTCTGAGTTGGCAGGCTGAGGGGAGACCACTTTATATATGTTAAAGCAAGAAGGAGGTAGCAGAATTGTTTTATATGTTAAAGATTTTTTGTGACACTAGTGCCCTTTATTGGGACAGGTGGAAAGGCAAGAGGTTGACAGAGCGGGGTAAACAGGCATCAGAGAGACACGACTCCAACCTACGCTGCCTGTACGAGGGCTTCCAAGGCCCTGAGAATTTTGTCTTTTAAAACAACCTGAACACTTGATTATTGTTACGGATTATCAAAAAATAGTTTCACCAACTCAGTCAGAAGGCACTTGACTGTTCTTTGTGTACCTCAAATGCAAACGTCTTAACTGAAGCTGCATGAAAGAGGCTAAAAGTCATTTAAGTGATGCATCTTGCAACATTTATGCATGATGTCATTGATCTGTATGTGCACAGGGTCTTCCTGTCTTTGATGTCTTGCCTCAGCTTCCTTCCCTGGATCAAACACACCCCACCTGCCGAACTTTCAAACAAACAATACAACCACAACACCATGTTCCAGAAATGTAGAAAAACACTGCAAATGAATATATCTACACAAAAGAAGAAATCTTTATCAGATTTACTGCATCATAAACACCTGTAAATATACATATGTTAATAAAGACCAGTGGCACAGTGAGATGCTGCAGTAGAGAACGTTGCTGGCTGATCGGGTCAGTCATGTGAGACAGTTCAAGCACATGGCTCCCTGAAGCATTCCAATAAACTTTTCACCCTCTGCAAATTAGATTTTGGCTCTCGGTTCATGAGATCTTCGACAAAGAGGTGAAAGTGACCTTTCTGCTTCAGAAACAGAAAGTACAGACTTTTTCAATGTTTGTTTTTTTTCTATGCAGACGTAAATGTTAAAAATGTCCAAAAATAATTGCCCCTTTCTTAACAGGTCCTAAAAGTGAACAGTATAATTTTTATTGTTGTGTGAGTATATATATATATATATATATATATATATATATATATATTAGGGGTGTCAAATTAGTGCGTTAATTGCGATTAATTACAGGCATATTTGGCGTGTTATGTTTTTTAATTGGTTAATCTATTTTTTCTCAAGTTGAGGGCTTTTCTCTGCAATTTTGAGATGAGATTAAAAAAGTGATTAATTAATTATAGATCTGAATTCATTAATCGCTCAATTTTTTTATTACTTGACAACACTAATAAATATATATATATATATATATATATATATATATATATATATATATATATATATATATATATATACATATATATATACACATATATACATATATATATATATATATATATACATATATATACACATATATATATACACATATATACATATATATATATATATATATATATACACATATATACATATATATATATATATATATACATATATATACACATATATATATACACATATATACATATATATATATATATATATACATATATATACACATATATATATACATATATATATACACATATATACATATATATATATATATATATATATATATATATATATATATATATATATATATATATATATATATATATATACATATATATATATACACATATATACATATATATATATATATATACATATATATATATATATATAAATATATATATATATATATATATATATATATATATATATATATATATATATATATATATATATATTGTATACATATATACCACAAGTTCATCACAAGGTCTATCTCTACAGGCCTCAGTTTGCATGTTTGCATGCAAAAAATGGACATGGCTGAGCGACTTAGGTGTGCAAACATACATCTGAGCAAAATCAGGCTTCTGGTGAGGAGATGCACAGCATCACCTTTGGTTAAAAAAAACAATAACTCTCAAGCACAATAGTGGAAGAGTGATTATTTGGGCTTGTTTTGCACGCAAGACTTGACTATGAACGACTATGTATGCCAAACTGTGCTAGAGTAAAATGTGGGCTCATCAGTCCAACAACTAAAGCTTACCTGAATAAAGTTCATGAAACGGGAAAATGTTCCTGAACATATGAGACATTTACAAAATAATGGAAGAAAAAGGAAAGAATCAAAGTGTTGCAGTGAGTGAGTGAAGTCCAGTCCTCAATCCGATTGAAATACTGCAGTAGGAACATCAAATGTATATAAATCAATACTTTCAAACGTCAATGAATGTGGAGAAGAGCAGAGCAAAACTAATTCATAACATTAGGAGAGACAACTTATGTCCATGTTGTTCTGCAAGCTAGTGAATAAAGGTATAGTTTTTCTACACATATTTTCTGCATATTGGCTTAGTTTTTGTTTATGATCATGTAATATATTGTGTATGATTGTTAATATGCAGCAGCATTTGCAGATCTCGCAGGTCTTTTTTTGACGACCACAGTCAAGTGTGCTGTCCACGCGAAAGTATCAGCGGTGCAGACTGTGGTTGCAGTGTGTTGCATGCACCACCCGTCCCCCAGGACTGAAATGCCTGCTCGATACTGACACTTTGACTTCCGGTGTGATGAATCGAGTGCGTTGCTTAGAAGAAATATAACACAGTGCTTTACAACAGTGCTTTACAACTCCACAAGAAATTAGAAAATGCATTTTCTTCTCATCTTGATTTACTTTTTTGTTTTTTTAATACATATATATATAATATATTATATATATTAATATATATATATTATTAATTAATATATATATATATATATATATATATATATATATATATATATATATATATATATATATATATATATACATTTTTGCATTTCAACACATTACAAAACAGTAGAAAGATTAAAGCTTTTGTGATTTTTTTAATGTCACTGCTCCTTTTCACAACAGCTGAAACACATTCTGGCCTTAAGGATATCAAACAAAGAAATGTTTGTTTGTGCCATTCCTCATGTAAAGACATCTTAAGAGCTCATCATTGTTTTTGCTTTTGTTTCAAATCTTTCCATTTATCCTCCACTGAAGATGAACATGCAGATTTAACAAGTATCAGTACCCTCTTTTTCTCAGCTATGCCTTTGTAACATAGACGTTTGGACTTGAAGGCAGCATATTTGCTCTAAAATCCCAGTGTGCTTTTCTGCATTAACGATGCCATCAAAGAAACGTGAATGGCCTCTTTCAGAAGCCCCGATACAATTGATGCCGTCACAGAGACTGGCTTTTTAGACTTGTATTTGATGAGGTCCTGGATGCTCCTTTTTCATTGCTGGCCTGGGAAAACACAGAGCCCGTTTCTTGCCCCCCAAAAAACAAAACACCTGGAATACTAATTACTGACACCTAAAACTGATCTGACCACAATACACGTGTCCACTGGGTGAGGGTCCATTGCAGATGCCTCAGAGCCCAGAGACGTCAACGCTGCATCTGAACAAAGTCAACACAAGGCTAAAGTGAAGACTTTCTGACTATCGTTGCTCGTTATTACTCTTTTCATATGTTTTATTCACCTCCTAGCACTAATTCCACCATAGCAACTTTCATTTGAATGTTTGCAGGCAGGAAAAGCAAAAACGCATGTATATTAATACCTGAAATAGGGCTGGGCGATATATCGAGATTTTAATATATTATCGATATATTTTCAAACACGATATGGTACGAGACAATATCGTTTATATCGATTTAAAAAAAATAAAAAATGTATGATTTTGATATAGCTTATTTTGTGACAAATTGACTTGAATGTTTTATTTCAGATTTGCACAAATGTTTTGTTATTTGCACAACTGTCAACCTCAGTGGAAAAGTCTGCCTGTTACTGTCTACATTGTATTAATTGCACAGTGTATTTTAATTTAATTGTTATGCAGGAAAGGGATATTTGTTTTATTTTATTCAAGAAGCATTTTTATTCTATATATGCAGGCAGTTTATTTTTATTTCATTTGTTTTATACATTTTGATATTGTGCAGACCTCTGTTAATAAAGGAACCTGTGTGACATTTGGCACGAGGCTTTGTATTAAAACTGACTGTTTTTTTAAGGGTTTGCCTCAGAAAAAAATTAAGCTAACGGAGATGCTATGCTATAATGCTTTGGGGGAAACCGCAATTATTAATAATATCGATCTATATCGAGTATCGCCATTCAGCTAGAAAATATCGAGATATGACTTTTAGTCCATATCGCCCAGCCCTAACCTGAAATGACGTTGATGAGAATCTTGTTTGGGGTTGTAGAGTGAAGATGAACTCTGTCAATGTGGTGGTTGGACGACACTCGCAGCATTTTATTTTGAAAACTGGATTCTTTATGCCATTCTTGTGATTGACTGTATGCCAGTTTGAGCTGATGTCTCTAAATTGATGCAGCTTTGCCAAGGCAGAGTGCCAAAACAGACTCAGCAAGTACCTTCAGCAGAGCAGAGCAGCCTGTCGCTTCTAGTCCATTTCTAAACCCTGCCGCGGTGCTTCTGGTGGGACCACTCTCCCAAGGCGCCAGCCGGGATCCGGGGTTAATTTCTGTCCCATGGAAGCAATGAATTGGCGTTACGTTAGAATCAAGCCAAGCCATCCATCAAGAACTGGGGGACATGCCCCGCATTCAAAACAGACTGACAGAAGAGTCATCTTTCATTTGTTCCTCAGATGAATGTTTGCCGCACTTTCACCACACATTTGGGAGACATTAAGTCAATCATATTTTGAACCATTCATTCAGCTTCAAATACTACTTCCGATTCATCTATAAAGGGTCATAAATGTGTGCTTCTTTCAAGATAAAGTGAACTGTCTGCAACCCTTATTAAAGATTACCACATAATCAGTTGCACCCAGAACAATAACAATACAATAGCAGAACTACTTTTCTGCATGGGAAGTGATGCAGATCAATCTCTTTCTCCTTGCATTCAAATATTGCCAGATGTTAGCGGCCGTGGGCGGCTTTTTTTAACCACATTAATGACGCTTAGAAGTATTCAAACCATGTAGCTTAATGACACAAAATAAATGAGGAAGAATGCTCACCGCAGGAGCCATACTACTACCCAAACGCATACTAAAGAAATCTGACAAATCTGAATCTGTTTTGCTTGAGAAGAATTGGTATTACTGTTGGCTAATACACAATAAAAAATACAATTAAAAAAATTATTTATTTTACAGTGATTCAAAATCAAAGATACAAACTGGAAATTCAAGAAGAGCCCAAGAAGGAGAGATGTGATAGTCACCAGCTCAGGTCACAGAAGGATCATAAAAATAAAATAAATGTAAAAATTCTAATTTGACTCTTTACCCAGTGGCCTCACGCTAGTAAAAGAAATAACATGAAAAAGTCACAGTAAGGCCCCGTTTACACGGAGCAAAAACTGAGGCGTTTTCATGCGTTTTGGCCGTTCGTTTACACGAAAACGAAGCGCAAAGTCACCAAAAACGATCATTTCTGAAAACTCCGGCCAAAGTGGAGATTTTCAAAAACTCAGTTTTCACGTTTGCGTCTAAACAGAGGAAAACGGAGGAAAACGGAGGAAAACAGAGATTTAGGCTTCAGAACGTCACATTATGCAACAGAAACGTCACCAGCGTCATGTGTGCGATCTGTGTTTACAATTTGTTTGGCCACCATCAATATTTTCTTTTATTTTACCTGTTTTAAATTCTAAAGTCACACTTAAAAGTAACTCCACTTCTCTGTCACTCCAAACGAAAGACTCTCGTTCCGTCTTGGAAGTAACTGGCAGTCAAGGCTGATTTATGGTTCCGCGTTACACCAACGCAGACCTAAGGCGTAGGGTACGCGGCGACGCACACCGTACGTAGGCTACGCCGTCGATTTAACGCGGAACCATATTATTTAGGCTTCACACGTGTCATTTGTTGACGTTTTTTTCCAGGATTCCGATTGGCTAGCATGACTTTACGCTTCTCGTTACACTGCCCCCTGCAGGTTTGGATGCTCATAGCACCCTTAACAGCGTTTTCATGCGGGTTCGTGTAAACGAGGATATTTTTGAAAACGTAGAGGGGAAAATATCCGTTTTTGTAAATGTGTAAACGTGGCCTAAGACAAATAAAATATTGTAGCTGAAGATGAAATACATGTGAAAGTTTGACCAGTCTGACACTAAAAACCCTCCAACTATGTCCTTCTTCTCACAGACATGACAACTGATTCTGTGAGACGTGATACCACAAGTACAACGTCGACTATTTATATTTATCAGATAGATAACGAGGTGTGATGCTGGTCCGTACAGCTACGAGGGGGGGATGAGGGGGATGCAGATGTTCGGACAGCCAGGCTTGAAATGTAAACCGTGGTGTAAGTGTGAATATACAGCTTATCTTCCAAATCACACCAGTAAAACATCAACTGTCAGAAAAAACCTGCGCTACTGCAAATGTATATCTTATTTGCTCAAATTAAACTGGAAAGTCTTGTTTTTATGTTTTGTTAAATGTCAAAATCCATCATATCTCCAAAAATAGTTTGGAAATGCTTTAGAAACATAATCATCATGAGCTGTACAAATTTCCTGAAAAAGAAGATGTTGTGGTGTGTTTTCTGACTGATCAAATGTGTGTATGTTGCTTCGTAAGTGTGTGTGTGTGGGGGTGGTGGAGGGACTCATAAACAGGACAGAAACTAAGCTACGATAAACAAAACATTGAGAGCTTACTTGCATTTTCAGAAATGCAGACGTGCACGCACAGACAGAAATGAAGCTGGAGTGTGAAGGTCGTTGACCAGAGAAACCACAGCTACAAACATCACACACCAGCCTGTCTGTTTGAGATGGATGTAAAAGCCTTAAAGTAAGTAGACCAGTGAAAGCGGAAAAATATCTGTGTCCTCAACACCAAATACACATTTCTAGACACTATGAAATGAAAAAAAAAAAACAAGAACGAAACTGTTTACACGATGTGGAAGTTCATCATCCTCACTTAACATTATTCTGGGGTCCTCATTTCCTATTGGCTGGGCGGGTGGCAGCTAGGAATGGGTGATATTTTACCGTTCACGATAAACCGTCAAAAAAATTCCTCACGATAAGAATTTGTCATCTCGCGGTAAAAACAATAAATTCCTCTTGATGACATTTTTGTGTAAAACTGATTTTTGGAAGGAAGGAAGGAAGGAAAGAAGGAAAGAGGGAAAGAAGGAAGAAAAGAGGACAGGAAGAATGAAGGGGAGAGGAGGAATGAAGGAAGGAAGGAAGGAAGGAAGGAAGGAAGGAAGGAAGGAAGGAAGGAAGGAAGGAAGGAAGGAAGGAAGGAAGGAAGGAAGGAAGGAAGGAAGGAAGGAAGGAAGGAAGGAAGGAAAGAAGGAAAGAAGGAAGAAAAGAGGACAGGAAGAATGAAGGGGAGAGGAGGAATGAAGGAATGAAGGAAGGAAGGAAGGAAGGAAGGAAGGAAGGAAGGAAGGAAGGAAGGAAGGAAGGAAGGAAGGAAGGAAGGAAGGAAGGAAGGAAGGAAGGAAGGAAGGAAGGAAGGAAGAAAACAAGGAAAGGAGGAAGGAAGGAAGGAAGGAAGGAAGGGAGAAAACAAGGAAAGGAGGAAGGAAGGAAGGAAGGAAGGAAGGAAGGAAGGAAGGAAGGAAGGAAGGAAGGGAGAAAACAAGGAAAGGAGGAAGGAAGGGAGAAAGGAAGGAAGGAAGGAAGGAAGGAAGGAAGGAAGGAAGGAAGGAAGGAAGGAAGGAAGGAAGGAAGGAAGGAAGGAAGGAAGGAAGGAAGGAAGGAAGGAAGGAAGGAAGGAAGGAAGGAAGGAAGGAAGGAAGGAAGGAAGGAAGGAAGGAAGGAAGAAAGAAATGAGCCAGAAAGAAAGAAAGATAAATTCCCATTGATACGTTTTTGTGTAACAATCATGGTGGATCTGAAAGCGAGATAGATTTATAGTTACAAAGGTGGAGTTGAATTGGTATTTTTTTTATCGTCATTTTTATCGTTATCGGGATAAATGCCAGAAATTATCGTGATACATTTTTTAGTCCATACCGCCCATCCCTAGTGGCAGCATGATGCAACTACAGCCTGTCCATCCATGAACAATCACTGCCATCTAGTTAACGGTAGAATCTGACCAGATAAAGCTCAGTGTGTCATTTACAGAGGTCATCGCCCTCGTGTAGGCAGCGCAGCATTGAGTCCCGGCCTGTTGCTCTTTGCTGCGTGCCCCCCCCCCCCCCCCTTCTAGCTGTTTTCTCTCAATCTACCTTCCCAAATAAAGCCCGCTGGTATTAGAAGAAACAAAAATAACTCTAAAATGTGGTGTTGAGCTGGTGTTGTAATACATATTTTAACCTTCTTTTTTTGAGAATCCACAAAATGAGTGGGAAGAGTTTAATGAGGTGGAATTCAGTTACTCATCATTCCATGGTATCTCTGCTGGGGCCGGCAGACAGATTGCGTCAGCGGTGATTGCTACAACTCAGGGAGTGTGAGACACAGGAACTGGATAAGTAGAAGGAGGAGGAGACGTGTTGCCAATGATGGAGATGCTTTGGGTTCAGTAAAAAGTCTTTCTAAGCTCATAAACTTCATTTAGATATTCAATGTTTGAAAACCTCCATCCTCTGACCATACAGTTTTTCTCTGGTCAGCCACTGAAGCGGGTCATGGGGAAATATGGGGAAAAGACAAGACCCAGATCTGGGATGTGAGAAATTACATGGAAAAAAAAAAAATCAACTCAGTCCTCAAGGGACTTTTTTGTTTTCTAAACGGGACTGTGCTCACTAACCCCTCACCTCCTTTCTCCATCTCCATTACTCTGTGTCTATTTGTATTGATTATTCTATTACTTAATACATATAGAATAACTACAAATGCAAATCAGAACAATATGATCGATTTCACTAGTTATTATACACTGCAAAAACTCAAAATCTTAAGAATATTTGTCTCATTTCTAGTTAAAATGTCTCCTTTTTAGTAAAAAAAAAATCTCATTACATTTAAGACAAGACTCAAAAACAACCATTTTCACCTGTTTCAAGTAGATTTTCACTTAAAATAAGTGGAAAAATCTGCCAGTGGAACAAGATTTTTTTGCTTGTAATGAGAAGATAAATCTTGTCCCACTGGCAGATTTTTCTACTAATTTCAAGTGAAAATTTACTTGAAACAAGTGAAAATGGTCAAATAAGTTATTTTTCTGGCGATGTCTCTTGTTTTAAGTGTAATGAGATTTTTTGACTAAAAATGAGACATTTTAACTAGAAATAAGACAAATATTCCTGGTAAGATTTTGAGTTTTTGCAGTGAGCGAGACTGCATTTGAAAAAGTTCCAATTTTCTTGACCACACAGATAAACTACATAGCAGACTTCTGTGATGAGTATTTGCTGGACGTGTTGATTGATACTCTAGTTAAGTTCTGTGACTCGTAACCTTGCCATACCTTAGCTTCCACTGAATTGACGCCACTGACCTTACAATACCTGAACAGGTCAAGCTCAGGCCTTCCGCCATGAGTCTCCACCTAATTCACTACATTGTAATAAATACACGAGCAAACCCTCCTAAAAATTAAGGTCTGCTTTGTTCAACAACCATATGAGCTCTGAAATGCCCTGTGGCTGTGGGACACATCCTTGAAACAAACATCTTATTATGTTTGATCTCCATGAAGGAGGCACTTCTGTAAAACAGCTTTGCTTCTGTGAGTCACAAGGTCAGACGGCAAGAGAAGGGAGAAGGGAGAATCACCACTGGTGTCAAAAACGTCATTGATTAATTAAGGTTTATTGATAAATTCAACGCCCCAATGACAAAGCATCTTTGTTCCACCCCTGGAGCGTCGTAATTCTGCCTTGTGGTGATGCGTGAATGACACAGAGGTCCGTGAGTTCGTTTTGCAGAAGGGGATAATGCCTAAAAAACTTTGAGCAAAGGATGGGCCAGAGGGCTTATACAGATTTCCACTCCTGTCATCTACTGTAAACAGAAAATTAAATCTACAAACATAGGAAAACTCTAATTATAAACATGAAAAGAAAAGAAGGATACATAATAGGGAATACATTGAAAAATTAGGACATGAGATATTTTTTCAGCAATTTTTTGAAGGATATAAATGACCATGTGGACCTCAGAGACATATCTAAATTGTTCCAGAGTTTAGGACCTCTAAATGAAATATTAAACTGATAAAAAAGATGTTTGACAGAAGGGTAAATGTAGATTGACACTGTGTCTAGTTGAGTATGAATGCAAGTCAGATGAAAAACTAAAGAAATTATGAAAGGTGTCCGGAAGATCTTGCTTATTGTTGATAAACTTGTGCACAAATAAACATGAGTGAAAAACAAGTGACAACGTAAATGTCCATCCTTAGTGTTAGGCATCTATTGCCGTTCAGGTACTTAGCCGGGTCCCTTCATAGGGTTGCCACCTTTCAGAAATAGAAATAAGGGACGCCCCGATTTCAGCAGCGCAGGAGCCAAAGAAAAAAGCCCCAAAACTTCTAAACTGAATAAAAATGTGTTTATTTTATATGAAAAAACAAAATGCTTTGATTTAAAGTTTAAAGTGCTTTAATAGCTTTGAACTTGCATGACTGTACAGACAGACAACCATACTAGCAACTGAAATATCCTCCTATGCTCTGTATGTCCACATCAGCCCAGATGTATAATATACATACAGGTGAAGAATATGGTGTAAAAGTTAATTTATTTCAATAATTCAGCTAGAATATGGAGTAAAAGTTAAATTATTTCAATAATTCAACTAGAATATGGTGTAAAAGTTAATTTATTTCAATAATTCAACTAGAATATGGTGTAAAAGTTAATTTATTTCAATAATTCAACTAGAATATGGTGTAAAAGTTAACTTATTTCAATAATTCAACTAGAATATGGTGTAAAGGTTAATTTATTTCAATAATTCAACTAGAATATGGTGTAAAAGTTAACTTATTTCAATAGTTCAACTAGAGTATGGTGTAAAAGTTAAATTATTTCAATAATTCAACTAGAATATGGTGTAAAAGTTAACTTATTTCAATAGTTCAACTAGAGTATGGTGTAAAAGTTAATTTATTTCAATAATTCAACTAGAATATAGTGTAAAAGTTAATGAAAATACGGTACAAATCGTGTCCCGTATTAGTTCAATACGGGAAGCAACATTTTTTTCTCAAATAAAGGACAATTCTGTATTTTACGGGACGGGTGGCAACCCTATCCCTTCAGTCCATACTTATTGAAGCCATATGCCCGTCTCTGCGATGAAACACCAAACTCAAACCACCTGCAGCCCCATCTCCTCTAGGAATTTACAGAGATGAAATGCTGTCACTACAGTTACCACATGTTGGTCTCTGAGGCAGACTGAGGTTTCTCCAGCAGTGCTACACGGGATATCCCAGTATGAGCTCCAACCAGAGAGTTTGTACCCCCGTATTCAACCAACTAAACCCATACTCCTGCAGCTCAGATTACATGACTGGACCAGTGGGGAGGTTTATGATGAGACACAAGGCATTTAGGACCCTATTAACATGAACATGAAACACGCAACATTCAGAGCATAGTTCACTTTTATTCTAATTATGATGGTTGTTTCATTCAGACATTCAGTCCTTAGAGACAATCATAGACTGCTTGTAAAAAAAAAAGAAAATTACAGGCAAAAAGTATTATTTCACTATCTGTGTATTTTTTCTGCAGACTTTTCCGCTTGCTATTATTCGTTTCTTTATTTTTCCTGATAAGTGCTGCTCGGGGAGGAAGCTGACACTGAAACTAGTGCTGGGCGGTATGACCAAAAATTTATATCACGGTATTTTTCAAAATTATATCGGTTTCACGGTATATCACGGTATTTTTTTTTTCATGCACAACTGGGTGTTAACCACATTTTCTAATGATTTGGAAAGGAATTGCTGCAGTAAATTGGCTTAGAATGGCCTATTTTACTGTCATGAGGAGGAAATATTGTAGAAAAACATTAATGTCCACACTAGTATAAATACAGGTTTGCATGGCCTCACGTGTGCATGGCGCTAAGACCCCGCGGACGCATGGTGTGTCGTCGGGCTGTGTTTTCCTTCATGCTTTCCTGCAGCGTCACATGCAAACACAATCACACGTACCTGGCAGAAAGATTTCTTTATATCATGTTGTCTGTCGCCCGTGATATTTTTTCTTTTTTTGGCCGGCGCCATAGTTGGCTAGCTACAAACTCTATACATCCCATAATGTATAATAATATGCCCGCGCTCTCAGCAGCGGTACTCGCATCGTTAAGGCTGATTTATGGTGCCGCGTTACACCAACGCAGATCCTACGGCGTAGGGTACGCAGCGAGCGGCCGTACGGTGCACGTCACCGCGTACCCTACGCCGTAGCCTACGGCGTAGGCTCTACGTCGATTTAACGCTGAACCATAATTCATATTTACTAGGCAACGAAGCAGGTTGACTCCTGTTGCAGAACAGCGCTGCAGAGGCGCTCCTAAACGTAAATGATCATTGATTTTTTTTTTTTTAGGCCTGGCGGGGGGTCTCGTTGGGGGTTCCGTTCCCCATACAGTGGTAGGGGAAACACTGTCCAGCGGCGCTACGTTCCGCTGCACGGCGCGGCGTTCCCAACATTGTGTGCGCTACTGTACATACTCACCGGTATTACGGTATATGAAAAATTCATATCATAAGAAAAATAAACACCGGTATTCGGTATGGACCGGTATACCGCCCAGCACTAACTGAAACTGTCACACAAACATCCCCAGTCTTGCCGCCTCGCATTCATGAGGTGTGATATGTCTCACCCGGCACCGTCCACACACGTCCCCCACGTGACCACTACGGTAAAACAGACAGACTGCTCAAAAACTGAGCTCTGAACTGAACCTGCATTTAAAGACAAATTACACCCAAAATGATAATAGTGTTGTAAGCAGCTCTGTCACTCAATGATAATAGAAAGGGGTGGTATATAGTAGTTTAACAGAACCGGTTCAGTGTCAGTCACAATCACCTGGATGTGCACCAACAAAGCCCAGACCACTGTTTAAAGACATGCACCAGTTTGAATGAAGGCGATGCACAAGAAGCATATACTGTAAATGAACTTGACTTCATTCATGATGTGACAGTAACGATTTTGTGATGCTCTTACAGTCGCACAGACACAAGACGATCTCTGTTTACCGGTAACTCAATTCTCTAATGACCATCACAAGCCAGTATCACATGTAAGCAGAGGAATCTGAGGATTAAAGGGAGACGTTCACTCATGAACCGCACTTTCTCCTCTTCTGCTTCTTCTTTCTCCCGACACAAACCACAGAACTCTTCGACAAATACACTGTTAACCATAAAGTTAGTATAATTCTCTTTTCATTCACTTTCTTTTATATTTACAATCATTACATAAGATGTAAAAAAAAGAGAGAGATTTATTCCAACTTCATGGGGAATAGGACATGTTCTGGAGCTGAACCTGACAGAGCAGCATCATTCTGGACCCTCCTATGTGATCTCTTGTGTTGTTTTCTCAGATGTAAGTAACTTTGGATAAAAGCGTCTGCTAAATGACAGTAGTAGTAGTAGTAGTAGTATTAATAGTAGTAGTGGTGGTAGTAGTAGTAGTAGTAGTAGTATTAATAGTATTGGTGGTAGTAGCAGTACTCGAGTTGTAAAAGAAAAATCAGGGGGGATGGTGGATTTTATCATATGGGGACAGATAACTTGTACTGATAACAAATAATATGATATACTACAAATAATAGCACTGACCAAAACACTGTTTTTTTCACTTGAAATAAGTAGAAAAATCTGCCAGTACAAGATTTTTTTGCTATATAAGAAGATAAATCTTGTTCCACTGGCAGATTTTCCTACTTATTTCAAGTGAAAATTTACTTGAAACAGGTGAAAATGGTCAAATAACAAGTTATTTTTCTGGTGATGACTCTTGTTTTAAGTGTAATGAGATTTTTTGACTAAAAATGAGACATTTTAACTAGAAATAAGACAAATATTCCTGGTAAGATTTTGAGTTTTTGCAGTGAGTGAGACTGCATTTGAAAAAGTTCCAATTTTCTTGACCACACAGATAAGCTACATAGACTTCTGTGATGAGTATTTGCTGGTGTTGATTGATACTCTAGTTAAGTTCTGTGACTCGTAACCTTGCCGTACCTTAGCTTGGACTGAATTGACGCCACTGAGCAGAAGGTCCACAATTTCAACAGAACTGGTCGGTAACACTGTGATGATAATTATCATTTCACTTTTCAGTCTCTGAAAAAAAAAATCTATCATTGTCATTTAGCAAAGCTCCAAGAGTCTGTTGCGCCGCTGAGGAAAACGCGTTTGTCTAATTAGAGCGCCACATACAATTTGACTGTAATCTCTCTGCGCCGTACGTGCCGCTAAACCGACGCACGCAGAGACGATTAAAAGCTGCGTCTTCCTCAGTCAGAACAAATAACATCTGTTTCGGGAGGGCATTGCGAGGCAGTTTACTCTGTGGTGCCACCACGCTTTAATGGGCTCGCCGGCAAAGTGCGTGACACACCTAGAGATGCGTTTAGTCATTGAGACGATCCACGCTGGTGCGCAATGATGCACCGGAGTCCCCGACGCTCCGTCCGCCTGTCAGATCAGGCTGTTGCATCCAGTGATCAGTACAAATATCCCACTTCCCTTTCATGCATTACTTACCCACTGCCAACACTGCTGTCAAATGGAAATCCCGACTGCACCCGAGCATCCTGACGCACGACCCTGGTCCCGCAGCTCGTTATTCCACGATATTGTTTAAGCTTAAAAAAAAAAAGGTTCGTCACATCAAAATTTGCTATATGCCTGACAGGATCAAAAGGGATATCTCCTGTGTTTCTGCATCCACGGTTTTAATGGGATCCTGTTTGAAAGAGGCGGAAGATGCTGTTCCGCGGCGTGTCCGCTCGACTCAGCTGCTGGAGAAGCGGAGAGGAGGCGGGCGGTAGAGAGTTAGTTATATGAAGAGTTCACTGGCAGGACCTTATAAGTTTGAGGGCTGGGTCTGTCCGTGGGGAGGACAAGAAAAAAAACAAAAAAAACACACCAGTCCAATAACAGCAGAGCAGTGAAGTCTGGAAACGGGACCACAACTGTTAGAATAGACTCGTTTAACAGGGAAAAAGTTAGTGACAGCTCATGCGTAATCATCTAAAATTACGTTCAAAAACCAACATCATCACCTCACAGCGAGTCCTCAGCAGTATTACTGTAAGTGCAAATCAAACAGGGATAGCCTTTAACAGGCTTTTATTAAACACTTTCAAAGCTGAAGAAATGGTTCAGTTTATTCCTGGTTAGACTGTGAGAACCGCGTTTGAATTGGTTTGATATTGGATATTATGAATTCAACACCCATAAAACTTGTGATACATACCACTGATTTTGGTCATATTGCTTGTGATGTGTTCATGGTCATCTAGACTATATATCACAAAACAGTAATTATTAAAAAATCATATATATGGGCTGATTTAATGATGTTTAATGAATTCAACACCCATACAACTTGTGATACATAACACCGATTGTTTTCATTAAACCTCATTAAATCAGCCCATAATATGATTTTATAATAAGTACTCTCTTGTGATATATAGTCTGGATGACCATGAACACATCACAAGCAATATGACCAAAATCAGTGGTATGTATCACAAGTTTTATGGGTGTTGAATTCATTAAACCACATTAAATCAGCCTACCGGTATATATATGATTTTTAAATCAGCCCATATATATATGATTTTATAATAATTACTGTTTTGTGATATATAGTCTAGATGACCATGAACACATCACAAGTGGTTTGACCAAAATCAGTCGTATGTATCACAAGTTTTATGGGTGTTGAATTCATAATATCCAATATCCAATATCAAACCAATTCAATCGCATTAAGAAATGGTTGAGTTTATTCCTGGTTAGACTGTGAGATCTGAGTAACTGAGTAACTATAGTTAGTAACAAACTTTGAACTTGTGACTCCACTTGTGTGAGGAAATGCTAAGAGTAGGCTACACAAGGAAAACAAAAAACTGCTGTGTGGAAAGAAATGTAGAGAAGCATTTATAAACATCAGCATTGCTATTCATACTATAAAATGATCCTTTGGCACTCAAACCTCGATGTGAGTTTCTCCCAGTGGTCCACGATCACTCAGCAGCTGTGGCTGGATGATGAGAGCTGGTGTCAACGTATCAAAAACAGGGCTGCAAACTCCAGATCTGGGTTGTTAGCTTTTTGAAATATGTTTCTTATCAGTAAGTTAAGGAGTAATTCCCATCACCATATAAAAAGCAAAATGTAACTATACACCACTGACCTTTTTTCACTATTGGGACATTTTGCAACTTTAAAAATGTTCAATTAGATTTCAAGAAAGACTGGCTATCTTAGGTGATAAGATGAGCATTTCAACACAGCTGAAACAAGCTTAATCTGAATGTTAATGTGACGTCAGTCACAGATATCTGTACCCAGAACCAGCAGGCTAAAATCTGATACTGCTAATGATAAAAGCACGTCTGGAGGAGCGTTGCACTTTACTTGCAGTATAAGTCACTGTTTAAACACAGGGTTACAAGCAGTACTCGAGTTGAGGGGGGGATGAGGGGGGATGGCATCCCCCCTGAAATAAAAACGGTCAAAATCATCCCCCCTGTAAAACTGCCATCCCCCATTTCCATTCCTTATGTCATTTCATCAATTAATGTGGTATCACCAGGAAAATAACACCAGAAAAATAACTTATTTGACAATTTTCACCTGTTTCAAGTAAATTTTCACTTGAAATAAGTAGGAAAATCTGCCACTGGGACAAGATTTATCTTCTTATTTAGCAAAAAAATCTTGTACTGGCAGATTTTTCTACTTATTTAAAGTGAAAAAAACGGTGTTTTGGTCAGTGCTATTATTTGTAATATATTATATTATTTGTAATCAGCACAAATTATCTGTCCCCATATGATAAAATCCACCATCCCCCCTGATTTTTATTTTACAACTCGAGTACTGGTTACAAGTATCCTTAAATGTCTCACATTAACCAATTTCTTGTCAGAACATACAATTACTGCAATATACCAGGACACAAAATATAGCAGTTTAACAAGAAAGGGTTAATAAAAAAAAAAACGAAAAAACAACAACCTTACATTAGAAACATATTTCTCATTATTTTTCTTTTAGAAACACAGATAGGTGTCAGCGAGGTTGAAGCCTTTGGGGAATTAAGACAGGTTGCAGTTCCTTGACTGTCCAGTAGGTGCTGACTCCAAAAGCAAGCCAAGCCCCATTGTGCCACTTGCCAGCCCTAGCCGGCACCTGCAGTAGGTGGCCTACGGTTGGGCCTCACAGAAATCCCAGTAAGATTGTTTAAAGATAATTTCAGGAAGGGAATGGAAAATTACTCAACTACTGCACCTGGAATTTAATCTATGATTAAAATCACTGAAGCAAGTGTTCCGTTACCGTATAATGCAAAAAAAACTATTTTCCTGTGAAACATTTTCTCAGTCTGAACAGGTTCACTTACATGACAGTCCATTAATAAGGCAAACGTTTTCTCAACAATCCCGTAATAATGCTTTTTTTTTCAAAATTCACAGAAAAACTACTGCTAAAATGGTGGTAAATTTGTTCTACCTCATGTGTTATTCCTATCAAAACCATAGTTAGTCTTTTAAAACAATCTTTGTTTAGGCTGAAATGCTAATTAGTGGACGAGAAGACTTTTCAGAGCTTAATTTCCTTCTTTTCTCCACATTGATAGGAAACCTCATCAATGGGAGTCATGGGTATGCAAATGACAGACATTTTTTTTAAAGTTTCTGTCATTTGAAAGTTTTAATTTTGTCAGGAATTACCAGAATCTTACATTGGCTCATAAATACAGATTCAAAAACCTTTCCCTTAATGATTTGCTCAAAATAAATCCATGACTTCCATTCAGTAATATGCATGTATTAATACCCAAACTCAGAGGTGGGTAGAAACGACTTACATTTACTCCGTTACATTTACTTGAGTAAGTTTTGGGAAATGTTGTACTTTTAGGAGTAGTTTTGAATCACTATACTTTTTACTTTTACTTGAGTAGATTTGTGAAGAAGAAACTGTTACTCTTACTCCGCTACATTAGACTACGTTGAGCTGTTACTTTTCTTTTATCCCTTTTATCCGCGTCAATCGCATGACATCACTGAGTGATTCTTTGGGAAAAATGTTTGTTTTTGCATGTTTTGTCACATTTACACAGACACAAACACACAGAGTTTCTATGAGTTCATGGGCTTGTTCTAGTTCTGCCTGGTTAAAAAAGAAAAGTACAAAGGCTGGAAATTTTGTGCTACTTGTGCTTAATTTATTTTTTTTATTCTGTTATTATTTTATTATTTATTAAAGTACTTGAATTTACTTTAAGATTAATTTAATTTAATTTAATTTAGCTATTCTTTATTTATTTTATTGATTTAATTTGCCTGAAGATGATTATTTTGTACTTCAGACGTTACTCAACAGTTACTCAGTACTTGAGTAGTTTTTTCACCAAGTACTTTTTTACTTTTACTCAAGTAATTATTTGGATGACTACTTTTTACTTTTACTTAAGTCACATTATTCTGAAGTAACAGTACTTTTACTTGAGTACAATTTTTGGCTACTCTACCCACCTCTGCCCAAACTGAGAGCAATCATAGATACAAAAACACCTTCACTTTCATGTTTTAACTACAAAGCTCTCACTACCGATCCAAACACATATCCTCTTTACGCTGCCACTGACATTCTTCTTTCTGTTTCTCCTCATCTTCTGAACTTCCAGCTTCCTCTTCAAAACCTCTCTGGCAGTTCAAGGTCTGACTCTCCAGCCACAATTCTGAGTAAAATTCTCCCTCATTCTGTCAAATTATTGATTATCTGCCATTTCCCCATTTGTGAATTAAAAAAAAAAAAGATAAGGGAGTCCCAGTGTCCAATATAGACAAACATTAACAACCATTTTAACCTCCTGAGACCCTGCGTTCTCATATGAGGACATTACATTTCTGCTGTTCTGCGCCATGATACTTCATTTGTACGAACATTGACCCATTGTCCTCATTCAGGACCCCAGCCTGCACCATCTATTGGTCTCATAATGAAATTACACTAATTTGGGAAAAAACAAGATGGCTGGGATCTCAATGAAAGTTTTCTATGGCAGCTCCGACAGAAATATGGACAAGGTAAAAATCCTAACCTAATTTTATGATTGAAACTAGTATATTTATGCACAATAACGTCTGCAGCTTCATATGGCATGCTTTTTGATATATTTGAGTAATATTAGCAAGCTACAACGTCTGTAAACATGAAGTACTCGTTTGAGGACATCGGGTCTATCTTCACTGCAAACACGTAAATTCTTTCCAAGAACATTTGTCTTTATTTCTTGCCCAAATTTCCAATTTCTAGTCAAAATAAGTCTCATTACACTTAAAATACTTGTGTTTAGATTTCCATTTGTTTAAAGCACATTTTCACTAAAAATAAGTAGAATAATCTGCCATTGGAGCAAGTTTTTATTTCCTTGTAATAGGAAATAAACAATTGAAAATGATATATAAATATAAATGATATAGAAATATAACCTAATACCCATGTTTTTACTCTGTAGCACTTTATTTCATTCAAAATGCTGAGTATATTGCAAATAAAATGTATCATATTTTTATTATTAGAACCTGACCAGGATGTGCAAGGCTGTAGGGCAGGACCAAGAAAGGGAAATAGAGAAAAATAAACCCATTGTCCTCATGTGAGGCCATTGGATTTGACATAGTTCAACAGCACATAGAAAGCAAAAATGTAATTTCAACAAAAATTAGGTCCTACTGATCCCAAATAGTAAGGAGACATAAAAAATGCACATCAAACTAAAGCCCGGGTCTCAGGAGGTTAAAAGGTTAAAACACATCATTTGGGTGTTGCCATGATAACAAGAACTAACATTTAGCCCTAAGGTTTTCATTTTAAATTTTCCGTAATGTTCGCACATCTGGCTTCCTCCTTTGGGTTCTTAACAGTCATTACAGCAACCACTGGTGCTTCCGTTGAGCTCACTGGCAGAGTCTCTTCATAAATTGTGGGAGCAGATAACATGTATATTTCACACCTTATCTCTTGCATTGTTATCTTACTTTTTAATGTTCTCCTTTGAACTTATATTTCAGTCTTACTGAATATTTTTCTGTGCTCATCTGAGATTTTTTTTCCTGTCCGTTTGCACACACCTGCATGCTTGTATCCATTTCACGAGGATAACACAGCTATTTCTATCTATTTCTGCGTGTAAATATTATGACCTCTTATACACACAACTGGAAACATGAGGAAGATGGAGTTCTTTGATACACATACAGTACATGACCGTCATAATGCTCCAACAGCAGAAGAATGCATGGGGATTACAAAACATATGTAAATAAAAGCAGCAACGTGCAAACTTTTAATGTAAACAAAGACACACATCTGCATCGGACAGGATCTCAGGAACACCCAACAAATGAGACAGTTTACAGGAATTTTTCCTGTCTTCAGCCCCGCAGACATCCCCCTGACTGAGACTCAGGAAGACTCTGATTAGTTTCAATACACAAAACACACCTCCCCACCCATCTACCCCCTTTCCTCATCCTCTTACATGCCTCAGCCCACTCACATGCTTTTTTTTCTCCTGGTAATTATGTATAGAACGTACTTATGACAATCTATTTTCATTTTTGGATCTCTACGCAGTTGCCTTCTGCCTCTGCCTTTTTATTTTGACATGCTATATTCCTCTATTACCCGTGGACATCTATGCTAATGTGTTTTCCTCCTCTCTATCTCTTTAACTGCCTCTGTACACACAGACAGGAAGGGCACATCAGCATTATACAGAACAAGACACAAGTCTCTCTCTGCCTCCTCAAATTATCGTCCTTCAGTTTCACTACTGCTTTCTTTCAATAAAAATACTGAAGAACACACATGAAGCAATCGCAGTTTGTGAAATCCACTTGTGTTGCTCCACTTTAGTGATGTGTCCCACATTGCGACCAACTCCATCATGCACAGGGTGAAGAAGGGCAAACCCGTGTGTTTTTGCCCAACGAGGCCCCATGGGTGAAGGTCGGCCGTCAAGTAGGGATGGGCGGTATGGACTAAAAAATGTATCACGATAATTTCCGGCATTTATCCCGATAACGATTAAAAAATACCAATTCAACTCCACCTTTTCAACTATAAATCTATCTCGCTCTCAGATCCGCCATGTTTGTTACACAAATCGTCATCAACGGGAATTTATCCTTTTTTCTTTCTTTCTTTCTTTCTTTCTTTCTTTCTTTCTTTCTTTCTTTCTTTCTTTCTTTCTTTCTTTCTTTCTTTCTTTCTTTCTTTCTTTCTTTCTTTCTTTCTTTCTTTCTTTCAGGCTCATTTCCTTCCTTCCTACCTTCTTTCCTCCTGCTCTCTCCTTCCCTCTTCCCTTCCTCTTTTCTCCCTTCCTTCCTCCTTTCCTTGTTTTCTCCCTTCTCCCCTTTTCTTCCTTCCTTCCTTCCTTCTTTTCTCCCTTCCTTCCTTCCTTCCTTCCTTCCTTCCTTCCTTCCTTCCTTCCTTCCTTCCTTCCTTCCTTCCTCGTGCTCTCTCCTTCCTTCCTTCCTTCCTCCTGCTCTCTCCTTCCTTCCTTCCTTCCTCCTGCTCTCTCCTTCCTTCCTTCCTTCCTTCCTTCCTTCCTTCCTTCCTTCCTTCCTTCCTTCCTTCCTTCCTTCCTTCCTTCCTTCCTTCCTTCCTTCCTTCCTTCCTTCCTGTACGTTGTGGATTTAACGCAGAACCATAAATCATTTTTAAACAAAAACTTTATCAAAGGGAATTTATTGTTTTTACCGTGAGATGACAAATTCTTATCGTGAGGGATTTCTTGGACGGTATATCGTGAACGGTAAAATATCGCCCATTCCTACCGTCAAGCACTCATAAATGAGTCCCTGCCCCAGACTTGGCTCCTGGGTGGGACCATGGAAACCCGCACCTGGGAAAGAGTTACAGTCTTCCTTGATTTGACTTGTTCATATGTCTACATTTGATTTGTTCGTAGTGTGGCCTGTTCCCCAGGAAAAAACTTGCCTTACAGGACTCTACCAGGGGTAAATGCCCCAAAAAACATAGCTCCTAGGATCATCCAGGCGAACGAAACACTTCATTAGAATAAGATGGTGATTGAAAGGAAGCTAGATTATAGCTGAATCCAAATCTCCCCCATCACAGACTCACACACTTACGGGCGCGCACCTGCGACTTGCGTAAGGGTTTAGGGCTGTCCCATTCCTAAAGTCGTTTAATGCGTAAGGGCTCCCGGCAGACATTTTGATCCCTTACTGCCCCCTTCCCGTAAGTCTGCATCTCCGCAGACTTTTGGAAAGGGAATTACCAACAGTTCATTGCGTTGTGACATAAAAGGAGGTTACCAGGGAGAATGTAAACAAAACAGGGGGCGGAGGAAAAGGAACCATGTGCAACTGCGAGAAGAAAGAAGTTCACCTGTAAGTATAAATACATAGCCCACTGGTGATTTAAATTCAGAAACTAGTGTCCCGTGATGATTTTTCAACGGCCCTATTATTTCCTTTACAAATAGGGAGCGACCAACAAACGGAGGGAAGAAAACCAAAAAAAGGACAAATTAAGTTTTGGTCTTTCTTCAAGACTAAAGACAAGAAGAGAGGCTGAGGGAGCTGGATGAAAAGGAGGAGGAGAGGGAAAGGAAGAGGGATGACCAGTTATCTAAGTTAATTGACATTTTTGGGAAAATGGTGGACAAAATTGAGTTTTTTTCATTTTTTTATTCATAATTTGAGGTTCAATTTCATTTCTTTTCATTTTATATTAGACAAATCCTCAGTTGACCTGGTGTTGAATAAACAAGACTTACTTTTCTTTGATCTGAGTACAGTGTTTGAATTAAGATTCCCTATGTTAACAGAAATGCATACATGTAAATACTAGCAAGATAGTTTTAGATCCAACACAAACAAGTCAGGCAGTAATTTGGTTATTCATTTATTTATGGCCACAAAATTTAAACAATTTCAGCAAGTTGAACAAAAACGTTGCAGTAAATAGTGATAATATAACTGAAATATTTAGCTCAGGTTTCCATCAATTTATACGCTCTCTTACAAAAATGAAATTACTCGGCGATTGAGCCTGGCATACTGGATGTGCTGGTCTGGGTAGATTGAAAGAAAGACACTACATTAACAAGGAAATACATATTGTACTGTGCGCATATTTAAATTGTGTTCTTTGTTGAATTCTATGCTCCTTTATATAGGCTACCACTTTGCTTTCAAACATCCGTAGGATGATCATTCCCAAACTTATAATACCGGTACGTAACATTTTGATCTGACTAGGAATTTTGTAAATTGAAATGTTAAATAAAGTTTATTTAAAAAAAAAAAAGAAAAAAAGAAACAAACGTTTTTATCTGACTTATTTCCGGTTTCTGCTAAGTGCTGTCCCATTCCTATTTATACCATTTGGAGCCCTCACACCCTCTCACACTTGATCACGTGCCGCTGACATCACTGAAAGTCTGTGAGGGCTCAGGGCTGGAGGGTTTAGGGTGGAGATTGGGATTCAGTTTATAATAGTTCACACTCTCTGGCAGGCTCCCATCCAGATGTGCAGGCCCATCTGTGTTAAGTTTTGACATTGGACCTGGTACGAGTCGTCCCAACTGTGTTGTAAAAAGAGTGCTAAGCATAAAAAGGCAAGGCTCCTTGTTTACAGTCCACCTATGTTCCTTCCCTCACACATGATCATGACATTTGGGTTGTGGCCAAAAGAACAAGATTTCAGATTCAAGCAGCTGAAATGAGTTTCTTCCTCAAGATGGCTCTTACAGATGAGATAAGAGCTTGCGTCATTGTGCAAAGACTCAGAGTAGAGTCATTGCTTCGCTTCATAGGGAAGAGCCAGTTGTGGGTGTTTGGCAAGTCTAACTGGTAGGAGACCTCAGATAGAGCCAGGACATGCTGGAGAGATTACATCAGTCAAGTGGCTTGAGAACGGCTCAGTATTCCTGCAGAAGATCTGGCATTTGAGGAGGAGGATGTGGGCTTCTTAAAGTGGTCCCCCCTCACCCTGCCAACACAGGAAAGAACCCCGCCCGGTAGAATCCCCCAGTGTCATGTGACTTTTTTGAGCCGTTCAGAATCTGCTCCCGTCGTTACGTAACGACGGGAACGACAGCACACAGCAGTCATGTGGAAGCAGCAGCGGGATGACCAGAGGGGGGGCGGGGGGGCGGGGGGCGCAGGAAATAAAAAAAAAAAGGGGGGGCCGGCACAAGAAACTACAGGAACGATGGACAAAAATGATAGCTATGAGATATTTATAATAAATAAAAATGGTAATGGAGAAGAGAGGAAGGGAAAAGGAGAGGAGAAGAAGGGTGAGAGGCACCGCCCAGCGGATCATGTCGGTGCCCCCCTGCAGCATAAGCCTATAGCAGCATATCTACCGCAAAGCTATATTTGACACTAACTATTATAGGCTTGTTCTATAGCTGCAACTATGACTACTGACTCTAACACACTAGAGTTTACACTACCTAGAGATTTACCAACACCAGGTAGAGGTTTACTAAACACTAACTATAGGCTTTACTAAACAGAAAGGTTTTAAGTTTAGTTTTAAAGGTGGAGGTGGTGTCAGTCTCCTTAACCCAGATTGGAAGTTGGTTCCAAAGTAATGGTGCCTGATAGCAGAACGCCCGCCCTCCAAATCTACATTTAGATTCTCTAGGAACTACGAGTAAACCTGCACTCTGGGAGTGGAGAGCTCTGCCAGGAACATAAGGCACTATCAAGTCTTGTAAATACTGCGGAGCTAAGCCGTTTTGGGCTTTATATGCAAGTAATAAAATTTTAAATTGAATTCTGAATTTTACAGGTAGCCAATGGAGCGACGCTAACACTGGAGAGACGTGGTCTCTCCTGCTGATTCCTGTCAGTACTCGTGCTGCTGCATTCTGGATCAGCTGGAGCCTATTCAGCAAATTACTTGGACATCCTGCTAACAACACATTACAGTAATCCAGTCTAGAAGATACAAATGCATGAACTAGTTTTTCTGCATCACTCTGCGAGAGGATTTTCCAAATTTTTGCAATATTACGGAGATGGAAAAACGCTATTTTACAAACCAGATTAACATATGGTTTAAACGACAAATCTTGATCGAAAACAACACCAAGGTTTCTCACAGTTGCACTGGAAGCCATCACAACACCATCTAATCCCTTCCTAAGATGCTCTGGACCAAGAATGATAACCTCTGTTTTATCTGAATTTAGAAGCAAGACATTTCTGGACATCCAGTCCTTGATGTCCCTAAGACATGCCTGAAGTTTAAGTTACGGTTCTGTTTCATCCGGCTTCATAGACAAATAGAGCTGCGTATCATCAGCATAACAATGAAAGTGTATGCCGTGATTCTGGATTATACTTCCCAATGGCTGCATGTATAAACTGAACAAGATTGGCCCTAGCACTGAACCCTGCGGAACACCATAACAGACCCTTGACTGTTCTGAAGAAACCTCATGTACATGAACAAACTGGAACCTGTCAGATAGATATGATTTAAACCAACGTAGAGCTGTCCCTTTAATCCCAACAACATGCTCTAACCTGTGCAGTAAAATGCCATTTACCCTCATAAAACGATCAGTACCAACAGTACGGACCAGGCAACTGCACACGAGTCAGCGGTAAGTGACGTTATTTGTTTTATGTTATTTATATTTGTCTATGAGTATGATCTTTGCATGGGTTAAGTATTTAGCTTAGCTCCGGAGCACCGGAGCTGCTGCCGGAGCTGCTCAAGGACCGGACCGTCGAGGAGCCCTGGGGGCTCCGGGGGAGCTCCAAACCCGGGGGCTCCGGGCGCCGGCAGCTCTGTTAGTACCGTAATACATTTTTCTTCTGTTTATGATTTCAGATTTTCCAAGCAATGCACCTGAAGCTGTTCAACGACACATTCAGAAGACACACGGTCCTTCCTTGAGCCAGCAATGTTATTTATATATTTTAACAATAAAGTTGCCATTTGTGAAAATTCAGTGTTGTGATTTCTTTACAGTTAACATGATTCATTTGTCTTGTAACATAAATGAAATGAGGAATCGGAGTAAATAACTGTGGTGTACCTGTTTAGAATTAAATTAAATCTTCCTGTGTGAAGACGAGGTGACTGATTTACGGTTCCGTGTTACACCAACGCAGAGCCTACGGTGTAGGGTACGCGTCGATTTAACGCAGAACCGTGGACACGCTTTGCTACGAAGCCGCTGCTCTTCTCCCCGGAGCGACGCTTTGTACCTCCCCTGCTACACGTCATTCAAGCAGCCAATCAGCACAGATCCTCATTATCATAGCCTCCCCTCCCCTCAGAATGAAGCACAGAAAAAGGCTTTAGAAGCGGTAAAACTAGAGACTTGGCCCACAGGCTGAATTTCTGATTTATGTAGAAAAAACAAGCTTTAGATTGTTTTTAAGACATTCAAGGCCTTTTTAAAATATACATTAAATGCCTTAATATGTCCCCTTTAATGACAAGTCCCTTTGTTTCAGCGAAAGCCTGTTACAGTGAGCATGCCAGGAATCTGAAATGTATACAGAGGGACAGTAACGGAGGTGAAGGATAGCTCACAGTTAATGTAAACTATGTATGGTAATCCCTGTTGCTGCATCAGATACAGATTTGATAACTGGAAACTTCAAGCCCTCAAACAAGATCTCAACAGGTATACGTCTAAATAGACCAATCAGTGAAGTTGTTTTCCTCTAAGCTGGATTTCGTGAGAAGGTTTCAAGAATTGAAAGTCTCAGGATATTTAAAGATTATTTAAAGACCGGCTTAAGGTAACATAAACAAACAAGACAGGACCCACTCATGGCGTAATATTCTACAAATTGATCAATCTTGTGTTTGACTTCCTGCCAGCCTGATCTGCTGCCTGTCAATTGACCTGGATTTGTTTGCAAGTGAGTGTCAAAATACACTTGGCATATCCCTTTCAGCAGAACGGCGTGGAAGAGGGTTTCTTGGATGCCTCTTAACCCCACGCTTCTGGTGGGACCCCTCTAATTGACAAGAACGGGGGTCAAACAGAGCAGCTGGAAAGGAGCACCTGTGCACCTGGTGGGACCAGGGGTTTAGGTTTCAGAACTATATTTACCCAAAGGAGAACAAAAACGTTGACACCGTTTCTTAAAGGATTTAAAGAAATGTTTTCAACATGTTTCTAAACCCCCCTCTTGAACCATGTTTCTCCAGCTGTGTTCACAGGATCTGGTTCTAGCGTCTAGAGTTCACTTCACTCCCTCCATATTCCATGTTTTATTTTTTTATTTCTGTGGCTCTTTTCACAACCAACTTCCTTTCGTTTCAGCTGTGAATAAAAAATAAAATAAGTATCTTTCTTAAACAGAAACCTGTCCTGTTTAACTTAAAATTGTATAAATTTATATAAAACAATAGAAAGAAAGAAGAACATCCATAATAGTGCACGTTTTTTAGTGCAATAACAAATGTGCAAACAGAAAGTCTGTAGAAAACTTATATATTTGTGCCTCAAAATACATGACTGTATGCTACAGTTGTAGTAAAACCGAAAAAAAACCCAACAAAAACTTATGAACAGTTCAATGCCATTTTCCATTGGCATTTTATGACTATTTTTTGACTCTCACAGTAATACGGGACGAAGCGCGTCTCTTTTTAGCTCAATATGGGATACATACTTTAATTTATAAATAATAACAATAACACTCTGTTAGCAACAGCAGATCATCATCTTCCACTCTGACTTCATGAAATACATGAAATATGAAATCAGTCCACGTCCCATAAGTAATTATGGCGTCACCAGCTGGATTCAGTCTCTTGATCGGCACCTTCACCTTTGTGTCTGACGTGGTCATTTCTGGCCCCAGAAAGCTCAAGATTTGAGGAGCCAAATGCCAAAATGAGACTAAGAAACCCTTGTAGTAATAGCAGTTTATCAAAACATCCATCCATCCATTCATTTTCTAAACCAGCTTTATCCTTTGCAGGGTCACGGGGGTCTGCTGGAGCCTATCCCAGCTAATTACAGGGAGAGGCAGGGGTTACACCCTGGACAGGTCGCCAGTCCATCGCAGGGCCACATAGACATACTCACACCTACGGGCAATTTATAATCATCAATTAACCAGAGGTGGAAAAAGTACAAAAATATTGTACTTAAGTAAAAGTACAGATTTTCTGCTTGAAAATTAGTTAAGTAAAAGTAAAAAGTACCTCAAATTAAATATAATAAAGTACCAAAAGTACATGGTGTAAAATGTACTTAAGTACAAAAGTAAAAAGTAAAAAGTACAAAGTACAAAATTATTTTCAAAAGGATTGCAAAGAAATGAAGTCCCAACATTGTCATGCTGTCGAAAATGGCTATAATCCAAGAATTTGCTTACAACTCTAAATAATGGTGATATTATTCTGACCCCTTTAGCGTTTGTCTCCATTACCCCATTTTAATTTCTCCCTTTGCTCATCACTGCTGCTGTACCCCATTGGCCCCGCTGACAGGTACACCCCCAGCCTGTAGTATGCAGTGACAACATTAAGCAACCACAGCTGAAGTAGGATGAAGGAGACTCTTGAACTGATTGAACTTTTAAATGCCAAAACCACCATAGAAGGGGTGGAATGAAAGAATGGTGCCCATGGACACGCGTCGGCTGCCACTCAGTCCTCGACGGTCCTCGACGCGACGGCGGTTCCTCCGGCCTTCCGGCCCGCCTCTGCGGCGCAGCTCTCCCTCCTTCTCGGTATGGAGGCCGAGTCACCCCGTCCACCCCAGGTGTCTCGTCACGGAGCCGCCGGGCAATCACGGGCAATTCCCGCACCCCCCTTCCCGCTTAATTTCTCATGTTGGCCTCAATTACGTCCGCCTTATTAGTTATTATGGTGACAACATCCACTGCCAATCCAGGAAGCAGGAACAGACGGAGACACACATCAAGCACTGGAAATCTGCAACAAAAAACCACAAACAAAACACGAAACCGGCACGGAGCCGACCAAAGCACGAACAGCAATCGACCCAAATCTTGAGATCTGATCGCAGTCTGAGCTAAGCTACTGCTAACTAACCCCAAAAACTACAGAGCAAGCATGCAGGTGAACAAGCCAGTGTGTATGTCTATGTGTGTGTGTGTGTGTGTGTGTGTGTGTGTGTGTGTGTGTGTGTGTGTGTGTGTGTGTGTGTGTGTGTATAATCATAATCATATCAAAGCTCGACCTGAAGTGTATCTATAGTGGGGGAGGGGGGGGAGCAACCCCGCCACCCGCGAGACCAGAGGCCGACACGGAAGAACCCGGAACCCAGGCCACCGGCAACCTCACAGAGGGGAGAAGTAGGAGGGAGGCAACCCACCGCCTGCGAGCCCCCCCCCCCCCCCCGGCGGCGGCCGAGGGGGCCCGCGGCTCGGGGTGCGGGGTCCCCACGGCTCGGGAAGAAGCAGCCAGAGATCCCGCGGCGGCGGACCGCGACCCAGGCAATCCCCGGCCACCTGGTCCGGGCCGGACACGTGGCCAGGAGGCCCTCACCCTCCAGGCCAACGACCCCCAACCGGCAGGGGGCCAGCCTGCCCGGAGAGACAGAGCCGCCCCGGCCACCGACGCGGGCAGGTGCACCCGCCCCCACGAAAGTGGCCCTCCAAGACCAGAGGGGCGCCCCCTGCCGCGGAAGGGACGTGTCCAATTTTAAATATAGCGGATTAAAAGTACGATTTTTTCCTTGAAAAAGTAACAAAGTAAACGTAAAAGTACAGAAAAATGAAAGTACAAATTCTCAAAAATCGTACTTAAGTACAGTAACGAAGTACTTGTACTTCGTTAACTTTACACCACTGCAATTAACCTACTACGCATGTTTTTGGACTGTGGGAGGAAGCCCTATTAACCGGAGGGAACCCATGCAAGCACAGGGAGAACATGCAAACTCCACACAGAAAGACCCCGCCGGGCCAGGGAGTTGAACCGGGAACCTTCTTGCTGTGAGGCAACAGTGCTAACCACCAAGCCCCCGTGCTGCCCTTATCAAAACATTTCTTATAGAAAAGTTTATACTTTTTTGACAAAAAGTAACAAAACCTTTCATGTCAAACAACTTCATAATATAGTTGTATCAAAGAACCTCAGGTAACTCCTTATAAGTAAATTATATGGCTCACTTTATTTCTTAGATTTCTGAGAACAAAATATAAAACGTCACAAAAAATGGAAGAAAGAAAGAAGAAGTCTTAGAAGATAAAGAGGTGACAACTAGTAGTTCTGCTCTTCTGCTAAACTAGACCCTCGACCCATTTTAATGAGAATACCAAGATATCAACTCGTACTGTAGCTATATACGGTCATGTTGACAATGTGAGAGACTTTTAATTCTGGCTTGTTATTTTAAAACCCTGCAGTGATTGCAATGAAACCCTAAGAACAAACCAGTTCCTCACGTTGCTTCTGTGGAGCTCTCTCGGTGGTGGCGCTGCAGTTGCTCCCTTGTAAGCGTGACTTAGCAACATCAGTGGGAACGAACTTCAGTGAAAAAAGTGAGTCCTGTGACAGCTCAGTGTGAGAGAAAGCAGATCCATCCGTTCTGACTCGTCTTTGATGAGAACAGCTTTTGACTCTCTTCTTGTGAACTCTAACATTAACCAGACCATGAGAGCGAGTGGAAATATGTTGAGTCCAACCCCCCGACACACACACATACACATAACACACACACCATGTTGTTGTTTCTGTTCATTGGGTTTCCTTTTGTTTCTTTTATTATCATGATAATTGTGTTAAACAAATAAGTGACATTAACCAGGACACAACTCATGCTTTACTGAACATTTGGTATTAGACATTATCTTCCTTTGAAATGCCAAACTGCAACCAAATAAATCAACTTTGTTCATTTTTGACTGTCTATCCATTATACTATTACATTATTCAATACTGCTCTGCATTTGGATTCTGATGTGTGAATGGGACACTTGAGCATGATTTAGTGCGTCACCTTCAAAGAGACTCTGCCATCATCCCCGTGGGCAGTACTGGAGTTGTAAAAGAAAATCAGGGGGGATGGTGGATTTTATCATATGGGGACAGATAATTTGTGCTGATTACAAATAATATAATATATTACAAATAATAGCACTGACCAAAACACCTGCAGGAATGACATAGCAGCAGTTAAATGCAGCCTTCTGTAAGCTTTAAATATCCACTGGGCTTACATCAAATACATCAAAACACAACAATAAAAAACAGTTTTCTGAACTTATCAATATGACTCTGTCCTTCACAGGATAAGTAAAATGGATCACTGCAAAAACTCAAAATCTTAACAAGCATATTTGTCTTATTTCTAGTTAAAATGTCTCATTTTAGTAAAAAAAAAGTAAAACAAAACTCATCACTTGAAAAAACTATTTTCACCTGTTTCAAGTAGATTTTCACTTAAAATAAGTAGAAAAATCTGCCAGTGGAACAAGATTTTTTTGCTTGTAATGAGAAGATAAATCAGATTTTTCTACTTATTTTAAGTGAAAATGTACTTGAAACAGGTGAAAATAGTTTTTTTTTTACAAATAATATAATATATTACAAATAATAGCACTGACCAAAACACTGTTTTTTTCACTTGAAATAAGTAGAAAAATCTGCCAGTACAAGATTTTTTTGCTAAATAAGAAGATAAATCTTGTTCCACTGACAGATTTTCCTACTTATTTCAAGTGAAAATTTACTTGAAACAGGTGAAGATTGTCAAATAAGTTATTTTTCTGGTGATTACTCTAAATGTTGAAATAGCAGTAAAACCACATTCATTGATGAAATAACATAAAGGATGGAAAGGGGGGATGGCAGTTTTACAGGGGGGATGATTTTGACCGTTTTTATTTCAGGGGGGATGCCATCCCCCCTCATCCCCCCTCAACTCCAGTACTGCCCGTGGGTGTAGCAAAACAAGAACCTGACACATGTGGACAGGGATGGAGGTCTCTTCCAACTCCTCTTCTTGATTGTCTGAAAGGACGTGGAGCTTCACTTCACAGAAGGTCAACACGAGGTCAGGACCTTTTGACTCCGTCAACACAAAGGTGGGTTCGGTTTCACCTCGACCACAGGCTCACTGTCCCCTACAGACACACTGGACCCCCGTGCTCTCCATCATAGTGATGATCAATCCATCTTTGCTGAGCAGAGCCATGCAACACTGAAATATGTTTCCAGATGTGTGCATTTGGGACAAAAATACATCCCTGTTTAATATGGGATGTTAAAATGGGAATTAAATATATCATGAATTAATTAAATGTGTCATTAATTAATTAAAATTAGAATTAAACGAGTGAAACTGACAGTTTTACATTTCATGATTCACACGCAGCAACACGGAATCATTAATTAAATGTGTCATTAATTAATTAAATGCTGAAATAATAAATATATTTTTTTACTTAAAATGAATTGTATTTTAATGAATTAATGACACATGTAATTATAATTTTAATTAATTAATGACACATTTAATTAATTAATGATATATTTAATTCCCATTTTAATTAATTAATGATGTATTTATTTATTTAATTTTGGCACAAAAAATCCTCCATAGTTTAATACATCGATTTAAAAATACATAAATATAATCCCAAAGTCTATCAAAGGGCTTTTAAGCGCAGTAGCGCTGTAATTCATTCATGAAACATTTCTGACATTATTGGTCAGTCAGCCACTTTGATTCATTGATCTATCGATCCATTATCTACATCCACTTTAGTCCTACTCAGGGTTACAGGGTTCAGCTGGAGTCGATCAGGTGCCAGCAGATGAAAGATGAAACTACACCCTTGGCACGTCACTGATGCATCGCAATTACTTTCATTCAAAAGGAAACCAGTCATTACAAAGTATTATTTTATTACTCATTACTAATTACTTTTGGCATTTATGGCTCAGTTATGGCACTGGTAATTGCTATGTAGGCCAGACATGTCTCAAAGTTCACAATTTGGGTCAAACTTGAGTGTTGAATGATATGAATTTTGACGTGGGATACAATAAGTGTTTTGAAGCCCAGCAACCACAGATCCCAGAGCTGGTTCTCATTTCAGATGTTGTTTCGGCTGCAACAGTTGAAAAGAAGATGTCAAAACAGAATTGGTCAGAATGAATGTAATGTTTGACAGATATATTAAAGGTATCTGACGTGCAGCTATTGTATTTGTATTTAAAAACATTAGTAAGGGTAGCATTGCAGACCGGCCGAATGAAATGCTTGAAACAGCAGCTACTGTCATGATGCAGACTGGCTCATTGTGAATTTTATGGACATTTGCTTGCTTTATTTGTGTGTGAGCATATCTGCACATTAATCAGACTCATCCATCTGATGCAAACTTTCAGATTCTCAGATGCAGCCCCTCTTCAAATAATCTTGAAAATTGTATTACTTGAGCAAATGCGTGAATTTGTCTTTGCCTAGCATCACTACTGCAGATATGTCATTATGCTGACTTCAGCTTTTCTCCCAAAGCCCCAGGGATCTGTTCACGTGCTTCCTAGACTCTTTGTCTTCCTGTATCCTCTGACAAGCAGCAATGTTGTTGAAGAGTAGTCAAAGTTTCAAAGCCATTAATGCTTCTGCTGTTGTTTCTTTGCTTGTGACCGCCTGACAATGACAGGAATGTGATTTCTATCAAAGTTTTTCCCCAGATTGTTTTCAGGATGGCGATTGCCAAAACAGGATTGCAGTCACTCCCTGCAGGCCGTTTTACACCGAAGCAGTACAATACTGTGAGGCTCTATTGTTGAGCAATAAACTGTTGTAAAAAAAACCAACATATTCTGCAGATGTACATATATTCATACAAATTAGCATAGATGCAGACACATTGTACTCATTTGTTGGCATGACATCTGAAATGGTAGCTTGGGAAATATAAAAACCCATGGGGAGAGATTCTAATTGAACCCAACACAGTGTTGTAAGTGGTCCATGTGTGCAGCAGTATGCACCCTGACATTTCGAGAAACAGACAATAGCCTCACAGCAACCCACCCATAAGCTTGAGACAAAGCCCCAAATCAGGCTTTATAACATATCACCAAAAAGCTGCAGACAGTTCATAATGACAATGTAAAGTTACATGTCTTTCCGCTCCACCAGTTTTAAAATGTTCATTCTTAACAAACTTTTTATGCCGAATATGTAACATATCAAAAGCTATTAATAGATAATGATTACTAAAAAAAATAAAATAAAGTGGAAAAAAAGGGCTGTCAATCGATTACAATTTTTCATTGTGATTAATTGTTAGATTTTCATATTTAACTCACAATTAAAAACAAGTTATAATCTAATAATATAAAGTGTTTACAGAAAAATGACAAATAATTGTTAGCACAAGGACTCAAAAACATCCTTTCGCATTAGTGAGACCGTGGACAGGATCCCTACCAATGAACCAAGGTAATTTTAACTTTGCACATGTATGAAAAGTAGGAAATGGATGGATGAAAAGTGTATGAAAAGAACTGTTTGTAGAGGCATCTTTGTCTACTTACTTTTGCAATAAGTGCTCACAAGTCAACTACTGATGTCACGCAAAACTGTCAATAGATCCAAAATCAGGAGAGTTGACGGCCTCTGGTTTCATCTAACTGGATCAGAATTTATATCATACTTATGACAAATAAAGGCAATGTCTTGGAATCAGAAGTCACAAACCCTCCTCCTTTCTACCTATCCACAGTAAATAAAATGGCTGGAACATTTTCTCACAAGAAGGCAGAACTAGTAGTCGGTCATTGCTATCAATAACTATTAGCGTTTCATCAATCATTCATGTAAGCTTCTAATACTATAGGTACGTTCCCATTTGTGGGAGTCCAGGGTAAAACCAAGGAGGCTAGAAACGAAACAGCGCCCGTCTCCTCCTCTGTCCCTTAGGCCGACGTGTCTCCATTTACAGTAACTGACCTTGTAGGATCCACTCACTTTGTAAACTACCAATCCACACCACGTGGGGGTGATAGCCCAGCACTTTCGCCGTATACCAATTGACAATTAATAAGAGAAGAAAGCAAAAGAAAAGTAAAAGTTAAGAAGGAAGAACAAACTGTAATTAAAGCTGCAAGCAGCGATGAACGGGCCCTCGAACGTGCAATTTTCACCAATAAAGGTCAAGGACTCAAAACTAAGTCCGATGACACCACCCATGACTCTTTATGTCAAACCATTCAAAAGTTATGGCAGAAAATAGGAACTATCAAATATCGACCAATCAGAAGAAGGGGCGGGGCTATTTTGCACCAATTATGGTCGAGGACTCAAAACTAAGTCCGATGACACCACCCACGACTCTTTATGTCAAACCATTCAAAAGTTATGGCAGAAAATAGGAACTATCAAATATCGACCAATCAGAAGAAGGGGCGGGGCTATTTTGCACCAATTATGGTCGAGGACTCAAAACTAAGTCCGATGACACCACCCACGACTCTTTATGTCAAACCATTCAAAAGTTATGGCAGAAAGTAGGTACTATCAAATATGGACCAATCAGATGAACGGGGGCGCGCTTTTTGGTGTCTATCTTCGCCACGGTAACGCTTTTGACTGAGAAAAGTAATGCGCGTTGTCGCAGGATGGAGACGCACATTTTGATGTATAACACACCTGGGTGCACGTTACGGTTCAGGCCGCATTAACGGGTGAAGAAATGGCATAAATTGCGCCAAAATTACACGATTAATTCAAAATGGCCGACTTCCTGTTCAGTTTCGGCCATGGCTCCAAGAGACTTTTCTTTAAGTTGCGACATGATACAGGTGTGTACCGATTTTCGTGCATGTACGTCAAACTGTATTGTGGGGCTTGAGGCACAAAGTTTTCTAGGGGGCGCTGTTGAGCCGTTAGCCCATTAATGCAAACCATTAAATATCAAATTTTTCGCCAGGCCTTGTGTGCAAAATTTGGTTACTTTTTGGGGTATGTTTAGGGGGGTAAAAAGGCCCCTGATTTCGTCAGAAGAAAAACGAGGAAAACGAGAAAAACAACGAGAACATCTCCTACAGATACAATAGGGCCTTCGCACTGTCAGTGCTCGGGCCCTAATAATAATAATGACACTGAAGGAAATGACATGGTTGCTGCAATTCAGTTTGCTGTGTGCATACGCCGCAATAGTCCCAAAGCAAATTAGTTGTTGCTGTAATTTTTGTTGAAGGGGCTTTAAATGTAATTTCCTTTTTTTTTTAGCTTTTGAAATTGTTGCATTAATAGTATTCATAGTATTTTCAGCAAAGGGAGCATTCTATTCCATTGTATATTTAATTTTTAATATTAGGGAACTAATACATGACTCTATCTTCATTAAACTGGCGCTGAAAATATCCCTCATGAGTGAATCCATAAAAACACTGCTGTTGAAACCAGAATTCATTTTTGACAAATGTTTATCGCAAATGTTTTGAATGAACTGGACAAAAAAAAATAATAAAAAATGTACCTCTGACTAAAAGATTTTAAGGGGGAAAACTTTATGTGTAGACACTTTTATGTCATCCATGAGAAAATGAATCTCTTCTAACTTTAAAACCAGTTGGCTTAACGCTAATTGTTAAAAGAACATTATTAAAATGTAAAATATGAAATATTATCATCATATAAACCAATAAAACGGAGAGAGGATGCCTCCTGGACTAGGAAAGGAAGGCTTCTCAGCTAGGCTGTTACTATTGCCCCCCCCCCTCCCGACCCAAACATCAATTAGTATAACTTAATAGATAGCTGGAGCTTTTTTTTTATTTTTATCTTTTTATCTTTATATGGGTGTTTGGTTTTTTGAGGTTTTTGATTTGTAAATGACAGTGCTGAGTGAGTGAGATGGAGATGTCAATTTCCCCAAGGGAACCTCCCAAATTGATTAATAAAGTAATCTGAATCTGAAACTGAATAGAAAATCACTGAAATTGAAATTGAAAAATACTTTTTACTCATGTTTCAACATCAAAACATGGACTTTCCCTGTCTCCTGCTGCAGCTCCTGGACGACTAGTGTGTGTTTTCCCACATGGGGTTTTAGTGTAATATTATACTTTTAAATTGAACACGGTTACTTCTGGTTTTTATTAGACGTTATTACACCGACCTCATTTGACCATTTGGACCAAGGCTCTTCACATTACATGTAGAATATTGTTCGCAGGCTTTTGCTGTCAGCGATGCCAGAGGTGAAAGTTGTCAGCAAAACTCAAAACATACCCACACCGTGAACGCAAAACCCCACATCACAAAAAGGAGGAAAAAAAAGGTGAACTGGTGATTCTGAGTAGAACATTGTTACAATCAAACGCTAAGTTGTGGAAGGAAGGAAGGAGATAGCAGGAGGAAAGAAGGAAGGAAGGAAGGAAGGAAGGAAGGAAGGAAGGAAGGAAGGAAGGAAGGAAGGAAGGAAGGAAGGAAGGAAGGAAGGAAGGAAGGAAGGAAGGAAGGAAGGAAGGAAGGAAGGGAAGAAGGAAGGAGAGAGCAGGAGGAAAGAAGAAGGAAGGAAGGAAGGAAGGAAGGAAGGAAGGAAGGAAGGAAGGAAGGAAGGAAGGAAGGAAGGAAGGAAGGAAGGAAGGAAGGAAGGAAGGAAGGAAGGAAGGAAGGAAGGAAGGAAGGAAGGAAGGAATGAAGGAAGGGAAGAAGGAAGGAGAGAGCAGGAGGAAAGAAGGAAGGAAGGAAGGAAGGAAGGAAGGAAGGAAGGAAGGAAGGAAGGAAGGAAGGAAGGAAGGAAGGAAGGAAGGAAGGAAGGAAGGAAGGAAGGAAGGAAGGGAAGAAGGAAGGAGAGAGCAGGAGGAAAGAAGGAAGGAAGGAAGGAAGGAAGGAAGGAAGGAAGGAAGGAAGGAAGGAAGGAAGGAAGGAAGGAAGGAAGGAAGGAAGGAAGGAAGGAAGGAAGGAAGGAAGGAAGGAAGGAAGGAAGGAAGGAAGGAAGGAAGGAAGGAAGGGAAGAAGGAAGGAGAGAGCAGGAGGAAAGAAGGAAGGAAGGAAGGAAGGAAGGAAGGAAGGAAGGAAGGAAGGAAGGAAGGAAGGAAGGAAGGAAGGAAGGAAGGAAGGAAGGAAGGAAGGAAGGAAGGAAGGAAGGAAGGAAGGAAGGAAGGGAAGAAGGAAGGAGAGAGCAGGAGGAAAGAAGGAAGGAAGGGAAAAAAGAAGGAATGAAGGAAGGAAATGAGCCAGAAAGAAAGAAAGAAAGAAAGAAAGAAAGAAATGAGTCTAAAAAGAAAGAAAGAAAGAAAGAAAGAAAGAAAGAAAGAAATGAGCCTAAAAAGAAAGAAAGAAAGAAAGAAAGAAAGAAAGAAAGAAAGAAAGAAAGAAAGAAAGAAAGAAAGAAAGAAAGAAAGAAAGAAAGAAAGAAAGAAAGAAAGAAAGAAAGAAAGAAAGAAAGAAAGAAAGAAAGAAAGAAAGAAAGAAAGAAAGGAGCTTTAAACTTTCTTGCCATTTTAATTTTGTTTCTGAACTCTTGTGTCACAACTGTGAGAAAGCTCAGTTTTGATAGATGTGGCTCTGGTCGCTGTGGCAGGTCTTCTGTAATGGATTCAGGGCACTAGGAGGCCACGAAAGCTCCAGTTCGAGGCCTGAGGGAGGGGTCACCTCGCTCCATGTGTAGTCTGTGCTACCCAGTGGGAATATCTTGTGTGTGCATGTGTGTGTGTGTGTGTGTATGTGTGTGTGTGTGTGTGTGTGTGTGTGCTTGATCCTGCTGGCTTTGACCTCCCACTGTGCAACCAGATGATGATTGAGATCCTGAAGTCTCTTTGCGTCCTCATCAGGTTCACTTTCAATTGACTTTTTCAACCACAAACTTCATGTTTTGCAGTGAACTTCATTTGACCTTTGACCACAAGCAGACAGCAGCATGAGAAGTCATCTGGTCAGGATTACCGGCTGCCTAAAACTCTGCGATGAGCGGCCGTACGCTTGATTCTTCAGGTGTGGTTTTCAGTGGTTCAAGAAACAAACGGAGCTTTTACTTCCAGCAAACTGACAGGACACGGACTGCTCCCCGTTCTGGTTCCAGTTTATGGAGCCAGGGCTGGGTTTGTTTGTTTTTTACAGTGTACTTACTAGGAATGGGCGATATTTTACCGTTCACGATATACCATCAAAAAAATTCCCCACGTTAAGAATTTCTCACGGTAAAAACGATAAATTCCCGTTGATGACGTTTTTGTGTAAAGCTGATTTATGGTTCTGCGTTAAATCCACGCACAACGTACGTGAAGGAAGGAAGGAAGGAAGGAAGGAAGGAAGGAAGAAAGAAAGAAAGAAAGAAAGAAAGAAAGAAAGAAAGAAAGAAAGAAAGAAAGAAAGAAAGAAAGAAAGAAAGAAAGAAAGAAAGAAAGAAAGAAAGAAAGAAATGAGCCTAAAAAGAAAGAAAGAAAGAAAGAAAGAAAGAAAGAAAGAAAGAAATGAGCCTAAAAAGAAAGAAAGAAAGAAAGAAAGAAAGAAAGAAAGAAAGAAAGAAAGAAAGAAATGAGCCTAAAAAGAAAGAAAGAAAGAAAGAAAGAAAGAAAGAAAGAAAGAAAGAAAGAAAGAAAGAAAGAAACGAGCCTAAGAAGAAAGAAAGAAAGAAAGAAAGAAAGAAAGAAAGAAATGAGGCTAAAAAGAAAGAAAGAAAGAAAGAAAGAAAGAAAGAAAGAAAGAAAGAAAGAAAGAAAGAAAGAAAGAAAGAAAGAAAGAAAGAAAGAAAGAAAGAAAGAAAGAAAAAGGATAAATTCCCGTTGATACGTGTTTGTGTAACAAACATGGCGGATCTGAGTCATTCCAGTTCTGCAGTACAGGTGGACTAATTTAATTGGTTTTTATTAATTCAATTTAATTGGTGTAGTTTAGTAGTATTTAGTATCTTTTAGAGCAGTGTTTTGGGGGCTCCAAAGACTGAATGTGGTGATAGATTTATAGTTACAAAGGTGGAGTTGAATTGGTATTTTTTTTATCGTCATTTTTATCGTTATCGGGATAGAAATTACGCCAGAAATTACCGTGATACATTTTTTAAATTCTAGTCTTTCTTTACGTTGCTGGATGTGGATTGGAAAAAAGGACACATTTTACACTCAAATATCTCCACGTAATCCTCTAATTTCATGACATACTAACTTCCAGTGGTAGCAAAGCAGCTCCACAGCATCGTACACCTCCACCAGAGAACTTTGCTTTAGTTTCTGAAACACTATCCTGCGGTAATGTTTATTTGATCGTATTAACTAAAATACCCTGCGTTATATGAGTATAGTTGTACAAAATTGAATTAATTCAATACAGCACCTCATATTTGTCTTTACCAGAATTACAGTATTCAAACAAATAAATGTTCGGGCCTTCTTTTCAGCAGTGGTTGTTTTGCTTTAGATTGAGCAGGATTTATGTGAGTCATTCATTGACTACGTTTACATGCAGTCAAACTTCAGGTTATTACTAATATTCGGGTTTTAAAAGGGTTATTGAGTGCATGTAAATGCAGTCACTGAGGTTAACTGAGGTCTGCGGTGCTGCTTATCCGTGCGCTGTGCTCTAATGTCACCAGAGATCAACCTAAATGAGCCATCTGGGTTTCCATTCAAGGTGGTACTTTCATCACACAAACAATGGACGTTTCGATTTCATGTAGAAGTAAAAGTGTGGCTGTTTCTCTGTGCACCAAGTAAATGTGTGTCTCAATGTGTGCATATGTACATGGGGTCATGAGTGTGCCTGGACACACACTGGACATTTCAGAGCCTTTGGTGGGGTCCTATTGTTAAAGACTTCCTGTAGAAAAAGAGCAGGGAGAGCAAAGAAAAATGGAGGATTAACTTGGGGGCGGAGAGAAAAAAAAAGTTATTTCTTTGGTTTAAAAAAAAACAGACAAATAAGCTGTAATATTGTGTAAAAGAGCATAAAAAACAAAGTGCAATCCTTTAAATCTAGATAGAATGTTGCATGGATTTACGTTGAATGTTAACGTAGTAATTTTATTGTTTTTGAATTGATTCCTGAAATATGTTGAAAAAAAAAACCATTAGGTTATATTAATTTAGGTTAACTGGCAAAACGTCAAATGTAAAGTTACAGAAAGGTGCAGTTCTCAAACAATTTAAAAATAATATTCTCAACATATAATTGCAGAGAATTGAGGAATGTATTACATAATAAAAATATCCTAATCAGGGTTTAGAGGATCTTGATAATTTAAACTCAGAAACCAAAGATAAATCATATGTAACTATATTAAGAGACAGCATCATTGAATGTGCTTGAGAACTCTTAAAAAACTGCTGTCAGCTGTCTGCATCCGATGCACAACTGGAAATTATGCAAATATGTAGAAATGTTGCTGCTTTTTTAGGTTCCCAAATCGTTAAACTGTAAAAATATGAAAAACAGGACTAGAATTAGCAAATAAAGCAGATACAATCTTGAACCAATGTTTTATTGCAACCACTTTGAATTAAATGTATGATTCAAATTACTTTCAAATCATTGTTTTGTGCTTTGTTTTCATACCGCTTAACATTTTGAAAAACAGGAAAAGATTATTTTTTTTCTATGGAAGACAAATTATTTTTTTTAAATATAAATATTGCATTTGTTTATCTTTATAAAATTATTTTTAATCTGGTACAGTTGAATCAATTGGTCCATGTTAGCAAAACAGTAAATATACATGAATGTATGGCACAGGTTATTTTAACCTACATTATAGTTATATTTTGTCAATTTTTATCTCGATCTTTGTGTCTATTTATGCATATTGTATCTGAATTTTGGTTTTTAATTTTTCCTGCTGCTGTGGCAAGAGAATTTCCCACAAGTGGGATAAATTAAAGTATTATCTGATTACTTCTGTGCTTCTGCGTGTCATGAACACAATTGCAAACATTACATTTTATTCACATTTACTTTTACAAACTTTAGAGTACATTGGATTTAACTTTAAAGGCAGGGTAAGCAATTTCTGAATGACTTCACATCTTTTAATATTCCTTCCAACAAATATCAACAGATGTGAAAGCATCCAGAAATTGCTTGCCCCGCCTTTACAGCTAAATCTAATGTACTGCAAAGGTTTTAAAAGTAAATGTGAACAAAATGTTGTTTTTCTAGAGCATTTATTACGTGTATTGAAACTCTATATAACAAAAGCAACACACACCTACTTCTTCTCACCCCCTGCTCCTAGTGCTGCCCCCGAAAACACACTCCATAACAAACTCTCAGGACTTTCACAAGTCGGCCCCGAGCGTAAGGTACGACACATGGCGCTTTTCCACTAGTAACTACTCAGCCCGACTCTACTCGGTTTGGTTCTTTTCCACCAGGGGTCTAACGTGCCGAGTAGATACTTTTCTGTAACTATTCTGCTGAGATTCTAAGCGGCTGAGTCGGCTGTGATGTCATCACACTACAGGCCACCGATTGGTCCGGCGGTTGGAGTCAGACGTCTGAGTCAGGATGTGACATCAGCGAAAGAGAGACTCTAATAGCGGCATCTTGTTCATTTTATTCATATTTATTATGTAGACAGACGATAAGGAACGACCAGATCCACCAGGAGCTCTGTCACTTCATAGCTGCTCCCAGCTGACTTTTCAGCAGCGCTGAGATTAACTAAAAAGAATTAAAAAGCATCGCTGCTTGAAGCTTCTCTCACTATCATTTTTTAACTTGATATCAAACACAAGCCACAGACCCAGCAGCACATCTATCATCTCCTCCAGGTTCTACATCTTTAGTGTTGTCTTCTTGGTTTAGATCACACAATCAAATACGTCACAGCAGCTTCGCTCCAACCTCCTACTTCTGCTCCAGGTGCTGAATTGTTCTGGAAAAGAAACCAGGCTGAGTTGAGTCGAGCCGAGCTGAGTTGAATGGAGTTGTATCTGTATGTGGAAACTATTTGAGTTCTTTTTCAAGAATAATCAAGTGCCACATCAACGTTTACCCTCACAAGCAGAGAACACTGGAGAAACCTATTACAGAGCAGCCGGCCAAACTTGTTTTGATGTTATAAATTGTGCTTTCTTGTGTCATGCAAGTGCACGCTTCTTTAATTTTAGTTAATTAATTTTTTAATTTTAGTTAAAAAAGACAAAAAGTTTGCGTTTTACTGTAATTTGTTGCAGTTAAGTATAAATAAGTAATGACATTTGATCTGAATTGGATACAAATACAAAAATGGGTTAAGCGTAGAACTTGGGGGGGAAGAACAATCAAAAAAAAAAGCAAATAAATTACTTTTTCAAGTCTATGGTGCATTTACTGAGAGAACTGAGGAGGCATGGGGTACGGCACTAGTGGGGTAGGTTCTAGTGGAAAAGTGCCAATAGTGAACCTCTAGTGCGACAAGGTGCTAATGTAATCTCTACTAATTAGTTCAGTATTGTCAGGGGTTGATACACATGTCCATATGGACTTGTGCTAGTGCTCAAGTAACTAACTTTTGTAATCTGACTCAATAAGTGCCTTTTTTGCAATACATTATATAACAGTTTTCAATTTGATATATTGGTAATAAAAATTACTGCAGCTCTAATTTAATATGATTGAAAAACGTAATAATTATTGTTTTTTGAGTTTGTGATATAGCCGTCTTCTGTTGACATGCGCACCGCAGCAAGCAAATGATACCGATATCTAAGCCAGAAGTCCGGCATGAATCAACAAATAGTGTAAGAAGGTATGAGAGAGAGTGGAAGATCGCATGTGCCAGAGAAAAGGACACACGACGAGATAGTTGTGCTCTTAACAGCCTCTTACTTCCATCTACCCCTAATCAAAAGCATCAGCTGATGTAGACTACTAATATTTTTGCGCTGAACGGACCTTACTGAAGTGAAGCAACATCACAGGAGTCTGTAGTAATCTACATCACATATTGACCTTAATTATAAGGCCATTAATATAAATGTACTGAGTATATCCAAATGGCAAATTGGTGGCAAACTCGGCATCCCTTTGTTAAGATACTTAAAAATGACCCAGTGACAGTTACATTACAACATAGTGACTTTTACGATGCGTGAACTATGTCAACAACAGTTTTTACACAAGCAGTCATGTGGGCTTCAGTGGGTTCACTTTGAAGAGATTAACATGTAATCAGTAATCGAGTTGTAAAAAAAAATCAGGGGGGATGGTGGATTTTATCATATGGGGACAGATCATTTGTGCTGATTACAAATAATATAATATACTACAAATAATAGCACTGACCAAAACACCTGCAGAAACACTGCAGGAATGACATAGCAGCAGTTAAATCTAGCCTTCTATAAGCTTTAAATATCCACTGGGCTTACATCAAATACATCAAAAAACAAAAATAAGAAAACAGTTTTCTGAACTTATCAATATGCCTCTTTCCTTCACAGGATAAGTAAAATGGATCACTGCAAAAACTCAATGTTAACAAGAATATTTGTCTTATTTCTAGTTAAAATGTCTAATTTTAGTAAAAAAATCTCATTACACTTAAAACAAGACTCATCACTGGAAAAAACAACAATTTTCACCTGTTTCAAGTAGATTTTCACTTGAAATAAGTAGAAAAATCTGCCAGTGGAACAAGATTTTTTTGCTTGTAATAAGAGAAATCCTGTCCCACTGGCAGATTTTCCTACTTATTTCAAGTGAAAATTTTCTTGAAGTAAAACCACATTCATTGATGAAATGACATAAGGGATGGAAAGGGGGGATGATTTGGACCGTTTTTATTTCAGGGGGGATGCCATCCCCCCTCATCCCCCCTCAACTCGAGTACTGCATGTAATGAAGATATTGCTCTGTTTTCTAATTTAAACAAAATTTCAAGAAAGAAAAAAAAGTCAAACAGAGAGAGGGAGCAGCAGGAGGCGGTTCAAGTGGCAAAGCGGACCAAAATGAGAGAGTGCTTTTGTATTGTGTCTTTGTGTTAAATACTCTCTTTGCCAACACTTCAAAATCACCCAGATAGTAAAAGTCATCTGGCCCAGAACTCGCACCACAGAATACTGGGCTGGGAGCATATTTTTATCAGAACCGTTAAAAATGGACGTCTCACTTCTGCGGATCTGCCGGTTCGCCGGCAGTTCCAGCTCAGACTCAGCTGCTGTCTAGACTTTTATTGATGTATAATAAGAAAATGTCTGTATAAATACAACAAGTGATAATTTAAGTGTGTAAAGACCAGGGGTCGGCAACCCGCGGCTCTAGAGCCGCATGCGGCTCTTTAGCGCCGCCCTAGTGGCTCCCTGGAGCTTTTTCAAAAATGTTTGACTTTTTTTTCTTCTTTTTTTCTTTTTTTTCTCTTTTTTCTCTTTTTTTTCCTTTTTTTTGCCTTTTTTCCCTCTTTTTATTCCTTTTTTTCCCACTTTTTTCACTTTTTTCCTTCCTTCTTCATTTCCTTTTTAATCTCCATATTTCGACTTTTCTCATCATTTCAACTTTTTTCTCGAAGTGCATAATGAAAAAAAAATCTTCCCCCAGTTCTAACTAATATAGAAACATGCAGCATGTGTTGTCTTCATTCTTTTTTTTTTCCTTTTTTTCTCTTTTTTTCCTTTTTTCTCTTTTCCTTTTTTTCTTTTTTTCCTTTTTCTTTTTTTCCTTTTTTTCTTCCTTTTTCTTCCTTTTTCTTTTCCTTTTTAATCTCCATATTTCAACTTTTTTCTCAAAATTTTGACTTTTTTCTTGTCATTTCGACTTTTTTCTCGACATTTCGACTTTTTTCTCAAAGTGCATAATGAAAAAAAAATCTTCCCCCAGTTCTAACTAATATAGAAACATGCAGCATGTGTTTCCTTCATTCTAAGGCTGATACAAGACTTCATTTTTTGCGGCTCCAGACATCTTTGTTTTTTGTGTTTTTTGGTCCAATATGGCTCTTTCAACATTTTGGGTTGCCGACCCCTGGTATAGATATATAGACTATATATCTGAGTGCCCCTCTCTCCTGCTTGAGCACCTGCCGCCCCAGAAATGTCTTTAAATTGTCCATTAAGCTTTAAATTTTGGGTCAATGCATTTTTGCATTCAACGCTTTTTTCCCAAACTAGTATTGAATAAAAACCACTGTGCAGCTGCTTAATACAGACTTTCATTTTTGCTTTCACTCTGCCAATTTTAAATACTAAACAAGATTAGTCAAACATGTTATAATTCTCCTCTCAAGTGTCATATTTTCTGTTTCTGGCTCGCTCTAAAACAATGATTTCATTCAGCCAACTGCATGTGATAAAATATTCCTCGATCCACCGACAGTCCCAGATTTCAAGCCTTCAATACGCGCATTGAAGCTCCTAGTGCTCGGTTAAGATAGTCGCTAGTCAGCTGCCTTATCAGTTGTATTGTAGATAAATTACATCATTTTTATGTTTATTGTTCACGTCACTGTGAATGGGTCACAAGCAGAGCACTTCCTGCAATTGTGCAGAACTGGAGCAGATGTTCAAACAGACATTATTGTGCTGTTCTACATCATTAATCTTTCACCTCTATATTTCTTATTTTGTAATATTTCTGACACTGTGCCACAGAGATTTATCTGGTTCATCAGGCCTCACAGCCTGCACGTCCTTGCTCCCGTATTCGTCCTATAATTTGCACTAAGCATCTGTTTCGCCTGCTGTTTAAGTTTACACCGGCTTATAACAGAGAAACAAGACCCTCCTTTAAGACATTTTCAGATGTAACCAGTACTCGAGTTGTAAAAAAAAATCAGGGGGGATGGTAGATTTCATCATATGGGGACAGATAATTTGTGCTGATTACAAATAATATAATATTTATAAATAATAGAACTGACCAAAACACCTGCAGAAATACTGCAGGAATGACATAGCAGCAGTTAAATGCAGCCTTCTGTAAGCTTTAAATATCCACTGGGCTTACATCAAACACATCAAAACACAACAATAAAAAACAGTTTTCTGAACTTATCAATATGATTCTGTCCTTCAAAGAATAAGTAAAATGGATCACTGCAAAACCCCAAAATCTTAACAAGAATATTTGTCTTATTTCTAGTTAAAATGTCTCATTTTAAATGATTTAAAATCTCATTACACTTAAAACAAGACTCATCACTGGAAAAAACAACAATTTTCACCTGTTTCAAGTAGATTTTCACTTGAAATAAGTAGAAAAATCTGCCAGTGGAACAAGATTTTTTTGCTTGTAATAAGAAGAACAGATCTACTTATTTCAAGTGAAAATTTACTTGAAACAGGTGAAAATTATCAAACAAGTTATTTTTCTGGTGTTATTTTTCTGGTGATGACTCTAAATGTTGAAATAGCAGTAAAACCACATTCATTGATGAAATGACATAAGGGATGGCAGTTTTTACAGGGGGGATGATTTGGACCGTTTTTATTTCAGGGGGGGGTGCCATCCCCCCTCAACCCCCCTCAACTCGAGTACTGGATGTAACCTTTTATTTTGCAATTATTTCCATACAGTTTGGCCTTTTGTCCTATCTGGTTTCTTATTATTGAAACAAATTGAGAGAAAACTGTCTTTCTTTTTAAGCCCTCCAAATAAGATCCTAAAATTGCCTCAGATCATATTTTTCTCAGGCTTGTAGGTAACACTGATCCGTTTGAATATCACAAGCTATTAAATCTAATCATATTTTCTCAGCTATTATCTTCCTGATTGGTGCTGTGCGCCATGGAGAGACGCTATAACTCACTAACAGCAGTGAAAATGCAAGTGGCATCCGCAGTTCCCTCCATGGGGGGTGCAACTCTTGAACGCGTGCGCACACATGCATGTGTGTGTGTGTGTGTGTGTGTGAGTACATTCATATGCATTTATATGGGAGGTCAGTGAGGGTCTCCCTCTTGCCCACTCCTCAGGCAGGAAATGGCTCCAATATGGGCCTGAGTGTGGCTTCCTTTTAAGCTCTTGGGAGTGATTTGTGCAGCGTGTCAGGACCAGAACTCCAAGATCAGTGAGCAAAAATGTACAAAGTGAAAAGTACAGATGTTTTGCTCAGGCCATTTGAAACCGTAGAGCTCTGGTGGGCCTCGCGGGGGACTCAGAGGTTTATTAACAGTGTCAGTGGGGCAGCAAACGATAGGCTGATATGCCAAGAAACATTTATGTCCAGTCTAATATCAACATATTGAAAATACTTTATAGCTATTGTTTGTGTTTAGACCCTTTATCACAAACTTCTGTGTAAAGAAGTTTCACAAATAGACTTTTTTCTCCATCTAACCTCTGAAAGTTTGTCTCGTCTTGGCCTGTGTTCAAATATTCTACATAAATGGTGAGTGTCGAGCGACCGGCTTGACTACATTAGTAGCTGAGATTCTTGTTTACGCAGAGAATATTTGCAAAGATCTGGGGAATAATCTCCGCAAGAACTTCTGAAGTGCAATTCTTTCACGCTGTCTTTCATGCCGTTCCAGAGTCGCCTTTACTGTTTTTGGAAATGGGCCACTTTAAGTGCAATAACTCATTAAGTATTCAACTAGGAAATAAACTAAATAAAGACAGTTATACTTGAGTATTTTTTATACAATATTACACAAAATATGAAATGAACATGTCTTCCTGCAAACGAAGTCGATTCTTGGCTTTGTGGTGCTGGACGCAGAGCTTTCTTGATTATTTTGAGGAACTACAAAAACATAAAACTCCTCTTTAAGGCGTGGGCTCACACTTTGGCCTCATTAGCTCAGGATGTACTTGCAGATCTTTCTGTATAGTGTTATGTTTTTAAAAGGGAAAATTGGCTCCTGAGGTGATTAAAGCAATAAACTTCAGCTTCTTTGTTTGTTTTTTTTTATTCTACTGAGTTAATCATTGTCGTTCACTTCACAAAATCAGGGTAATACAATCACAGCAATCTATCTTTAAATAGATGAGTAGCTAATATATGATGTGTCTCAAGATTTGCTACAGATATAATGAAATTGTTTTCTATGATTGAACTGTGATGCTAAAATTGTGTCACTTTCATTTTAGAGAGTAAAAACAAGTCAGATGAAAACTGAAATAGAGTTTAACAAGGTGGGCAACAAATTACAAAACAACTTAATTCCCTATCACAAGAATGCTTTTGCCATGACTCATAATTTATGTGATATTCATATCATTCCAGTGTAAAACAAAGTTTAACTCGAGCAGTTACCGAGCTGAGTGGCAGGATCAGGAGGCTAACGGCTTCTTCTCTCTCTCAAAGCTTCACTGCCACCATCCACAGCCGTCCAAACCTACGAGCTATTAGACCAGGGGTCGGCAACCCAAAATGTTGAAAGAGCCATATTGGCTTAGCCAAAAACACAAAAAACAAATATGTCTGGAGCCGCAAAAAATGAAAAGTCTTGTATAAACCTTAGAATGAAGGCAACACATGCTGCATATATCTATATTAGTTATAACTGGGGGAAGATTTTTTTTTTCCATTATGCACTTTGAGAAAAAAGTCTAAATGTCGAAAAAAAAGTTGAAATGTCGAGATTAATGTTGAAGTACAATTTTGATAAACAAGTCAAAATGTCGAGAAAAAAGTCAATTTCGCGAATAAAGTCGAAATGTCGAGAAAAAGTCGAAATTTTGAGAAAAAAGTCGAAATGTCGAGAAAAAAGTCAAAATTTCGTGAAAAAAGTCGAAATCTTGAGATTAAAAAGGAAAGGAAACAGGAAGAAAAAATAGAAGAAAAAAAAAAAGGAGAAAAAAGGAAAAAAGAGGAAAAAAGAAGAAAAAAGGAAAAAAAAGAAAAGAAAAAAAGGAAAAAAGAGGAAAAAAGAAGAAAAAAGGAAAAAAAAGAAAAGAAAAAAAGAAAAAAAAATATAACTGGGAGAAGAGTTTTTTTTCCCATTATGCACTTTGAGAAAAAAGTCTAAATGTCGGGAAAAAAGTTGAAATGTCGAAAAAAAAGTTGAAATGTCGAGATTAATGTTGAAGTACAATTTTGATAAACAAGTCAAAATGTCGAGAAAAAGGTCAATTTCGTGAATAAAGTCGAAATGTCGAGAAAATGTCGAAATTTTGAGAAAAAAGTCGAAATGTCGAGAAAAAAGTCAAAATTTCGTGAAAAAAGTCGAAATCTTAAGATTAAAAAGGAAAGGAAACAGGAAGAAAAAATAGAAAAAAAAAGAAAAAAAAGAGAAAAAAAGGAAAAAAGAGGAAAAAATAAGAAAAAAGGAAAAAAAGAAAAGAAAAGGAAAAAAGAAGAAAAAAGGAAAAAAAAGAAAAGAAAAAAAGAAGAATTTTTTTTTTAAAAAAAGGTCAAACATTTTTGAAAAAGCTACAGGAGCCACTAGGGTGGCGCTAAAGAGCTGCATGCGGCTCTAGAGCCGTGGGTTGCCGACCCCGGTATTAGACCATCCTTTATGTAAATATGCTGTTTTTGGTTTAAACAGGTAGAAACACGTGGAAAAGACCTTCCTCCCATATTAGCAGCAGCATACATCACATCTCTGTAGACTATTTCTGTTTTTCATTCACAGATAATACCACATGTGCATATGTTTTAACTGCTTCTGCTATTCATTTTGAGTCTGCTGTCTGTTTCCTGACATAATAGTTTTCAGAACCCGAGTTGCTGCAATGACCTAATTTCACGTGGATCAAAAGCTTCAAACTCCTCATCTCGATTCAATCCTCCTGTTGTTGCTGGATATGATCGTCAAACGATTACCTCACGAAGCTGCTCTTCTTACACCAATTGTGGCCCTGGTTAGCTTGAGTGTGCTCGTGTGCGCTTATAGTTGAGCCGTTATAGACTATTTTGACTTATGGCTGTCCAAAGTTGAATCTAAAAATGAAACTAATATTTGATCAAAGTTGGACTAGCAGGCCAAAGATTTAAATGTTTACTTTACTTTTCACTGCGTAGTCAAACTTGAGCTATATCTCCTTTAATCAACAGAAAAAAGCAAGCCAAAGTTAGCTTTATCAATCAATCTTCTTAAAAATGTTTTTTCTTCTGATGGAAGCTTTTATTGTTTTCAGAAACAAGAATCAAGTGCTTTTTTCTTGGCGTGACTCATTTCATTTTTCCAGGTTTATATTCCGTCTTAGCCTAGAAATCTACACCTACTGCTTGCAAATTTAAATTTCCTTTGCACGTACCCACATCTTGCCAGATGTGGGTTTGATAAACCAGGCTCACTCAGTCTTTAAGGTGTTGAAAATGTAATCAGAAAAAGCTCACCTTTTTTTTTTTAATGGAGGGAACAAAGCCTTTAGCTCACTGCAAAAACAGACAAGTAAAGCTGTGTTTCATGGGGCTCTTTAACTGCTCAGAGCAGCAATGAAAGAGGAGAATCACATTCAACCAGGGGTGAAAATCCCGGGGGGGGCAGGGGGGACAAGTCCCCCCCATTAGTAAAGCTGTCCCCCCCTAGAATAATTTGAGACAGAATTAATAATTTTGGAACAATGCAGTAGTATTTAGTAGTGATGCACCAAAATGAAAATTTGTGGCCGAAACCGAAATCGAAAATAATAATAAACAGTAAAATCTCATTACACTTAAAACAAGAGTCATCACCAGAAAAATAACTTATTTGACAATTTTCACCTGTTTCAAGTAAATTTTCACTTGAAATAAGTAGAAAAATCTGCCAGTGAAACAAGATTTATCTTATAAGCAAAACAATCTTGTTCCACTGGCAGATTTTTCTACTTATTTTAAGTGAAAATCTACTTGAAACAGGTGAAAATTGTTGTTTTTGTCCAGTGATGAGTCTTGTTTTAAGTGTAATGAGATTTTTTTTAACTAAAAATGAGACATTTTAACTAGAAATAAGACAAATATTCTTGTTAAGATTGTGGGTTTTTGCAGTGTATTATGTCAGATGTGCTGTATTATTGCCACCTTCCACCTAATACCATTGTTTTGTATTACTCTAAGAAAGGTCTTCTGCCTGTTTGTGAGATAGAGATGAAAATGTCAAAATGCTGTATTAAAGGAATGCTAAAACTTTTATTCCTTGTCCCCCCCTGGATTTATTCTCTAAAATGTTACTGTTTATTGTCCCCCCCAACTATGAAACGGGATTTTCGCCCCTGCATTCAACACTGGGAAACATTAAGTGATTCAAAAATACTGAAGTAATAGCTCATGTACTGTACTTTGTAAACTAAGAGAAAAGAGTACAGTCATTTTTATGACTAATGTAAAATAATATTATTATTCCAAATAAATTCATTCTACCGTTCGTTCATCAGTTAAAGAGGGACTTTCAATGTAACTCCTAATGGTATGTGAATTCACTTAGATGTTTTGGGGAGGGTGTTGTACTAAATGCTGAATGACTTTAAAAGCTGTGTTTTAGAGAACGGTTGCCCCACAACGGCTCCCGAGTGACACCTTCCTGTGTGGACTTATTCTCCCGGTGCCCGTATGGATTTTCTTGGGGTTTTCTGGTTTATAACTCTCACAGTCTAAAGAAAACATGCATGTTACGTTTACTGATGATTTTAAATTGTCCGTAAAAGTGCGCATGCATGGTCATTTATCTTACTTGCCTTTTTTGTCTCCATGTGGCCTCGTTACCGGACAGGCGATGTCTCCAGGGCGTCTTACCAACGACAGCTGGAATATACTGCATCTTTATTTTAATCTTTATCTTTATTTTATAGTAAAAAATGTGGGTCATTTTATTTTTTGACTCTTGTTCTATTTAATCTTTATCTTTGTAATTTGTGTACTAGAGTGCTGTGGTGAAAGGGATAAACATATTCCATTCTATTGTATTCTATTGTATTGTATTGTATTCTATTCAATTCCATTCTATTCTATTCTATTCCTTCTACTCTGTTCTATTTTATTCTATTCTATTCAGTTCTATTGTATTGTATTCTATTCCATTCGATTCTATTCTATTCTGCCCTGTTCTATTCTATTCTATTCTATTCCATTGTATTGTATTGTATTGTATTCTATTCTTTCAATTCTGTTCTATTCTATTCCGTTCAGTTCTATACTACTCCACCCTGAGTGGGGTTGAAGCAGGTACATAAAATAAAAAAAAGTTGCAATCATAGCCAGAACTTGTTTGTTATACAGAAAAATAACCTACTAAAAAGCAAGCTTTTCCCACTTCTACACTTAAACTATTTTGGAGCACATGAAGAGAGTTCAGAAAAGTAAATGAAATGGAAACAGTTGGAAAAGTTTTTTGTTTTTTTTAAGTCATTCATCAGTCATATCCCTCTGCCTATGAAAAAGCTCCTGCGGTATAACATTTGACAACAAGTAGCCCACTCTCACATTGTGAGTGATAATGGTGGTGTAAAGTTAACATTAAAGAGCTAATTTTCCTTTCCAATTTATCCAATGTTTGGATGTGGTCTTAAAAGAGTTAGTGCAGTTTTGATTTTCCATCACAGCAAAGTACATAGGACAGATAAAAAGATTTACTGTAGTTAATATAGGTTAAGAAAGAGAAGTAAAAGAAAGATGGCTCAGGCATATTTCCCACACATAGTCTGCCACCTAGTGTTGACAGATTACATTACACATGTCCTCAGCAATGGCAGTGCTGTTAGTACAGTGTAAGACTTACAATATTTTCTTTTTGACGAAGAATATAAGCAAACTAACTCTTTTGGCTTTATTTTTTGGTAGGACATTGTGTTCTGCGTATTGATTTGTCATATGTGCACTTCCTGACAAAAACATCCCCATCTCTCTGGTCTCGTGGGCCCTTAGAGCAGTGGTCTTCATTCCTGGTCCTCCAGGGCCACTGTCCTGCAAGGTTTCCCTGCTTCAACACACCTGATTATGATTAATGGTCATCACCAACGTGTTATCAAGGTCTGCACAGCTCTGTTGGTGACACAGGCATTTGTATCAGAGTGTCTAAGACAGGGGTGTCAAATGTGAGGCCCGAGAGGGATTTTCATGCGGCCCGCGAGAAGTTTCCAAGGCAAAAAAACGAAATGTTAATTTACTAAAAAGGAAGGCATGAATAATTGCCATGAATTGCAGCATATCCGATAATATATTTCTTCTACAAATCCATCGTTATTCCACAAAGAGAGCAGTTTGACATTTTTTTTAGTTTTCTAGAATGCATTTGCTGATTTTATTTCTTTGTAGACGGTCGTTTATTTTTATTAACTGACTACTATTATATATTTTCGCAGGAAAAATATCACTGCTAAAAAAGATGATAGAAGATATTTATTCGGAGAATTTCAGTTTTGAATACGAGGATAGTGACAAAGTAAAACAGTTAAAAAAGAAGTGCTGACTTTTTCAGCACACTGGCGTAAATATCCGCGCCAATTTTTAAAAATAAATACACTTAATTGTACTGGAAAAATCTCTAAATCACAAAGAAACACTATTGGATGTAATAAGAAAGATTTTGCTTTTAATTAAATTTCCTATAAAAAAACGAAATATAAAAAAAACATACTTGTTTCTGTTTATCTTTGTAAAATGATATTAAAAGTATCTTACATAATTTGAAAAAAAATTAGAAATTTCAAGAAAAGATCCTGAAGAAATATGTTTTACATAATTAGAGTGTAAACAAAGTGCATATTTCCTTTAAAATGAACTACCGGTAAACTGATATTTGATTAGATAACAATAGTAAAAAAAAAAGAATTTGAAAAAAAAAAAAATTGCACCGTTTTTGTTATTTTGAGCGTGCGGCCCGCGAGAAAAAAATTGGTCAAATCCCGCCCGCCAAGCAAAATGAGTTTGACACCCCTGGTCTAAGACATGCAGGACAGTGGCTGTCGAGGACCGGGAATGAAGACCACTGCCTTTGAGGGTGAGCAGTCTGCAGTGTTGGGCTCAGTGTCCTGTCTGGCAACACTTTAACTCGTGACAGAGCTGGGGATTGCTCTACACTACTTCTCACTGAAGGACAGCTAACATCTACCTAATGTTTTCCCATCAGGTTATGAAATATAAAACCAGTCCAAAGTCCCGCAGGCTATTGAAGTTTCCTCTTCCAAATTTCCACACATTTATATCAAGATGTCAAATAAAACACTGATTAGATTTATGCAAATGCACATCAGTGGCTTTAATGAAGGCACATTCTGATAATTAATCTTAAAAGGTCATATTTACACAGCTGTTGCCCATGACAGCAGAATTATAATTGCATAGATCTACAGTCTAGATCTGGTTTATACTTCGTTTTAAAAAGATTTGCAATGAGAAATTTAGAGATTTGCCTCCCTGTGTATGATAAAATCTGTATCTGTATCTTTGAGTCCATAGCTCAGATGTTGAAAATCCACTATATTCTAAAAAGAAGAAATTTGAGGGAAAAAAATGAAAAAGAAACTTAGCAACAGACTTTACACAGCCAGATGAATCTGCAACGGTATTTAAATGCTACATCTATATGTTTTACCTGTTTATCAATGAATTCTGTTCTTTTATACTACTCTTAATGTAAATACTTTGAGCACTTTTGTTGACAATGTCTGTTTCTAAAGTAAGTAAGTAAGTAAGTAAGTAAGTAAGTAAGTAAGTAAGTAAGTAAGTAAGTAAGTAAGTAAACTTTATTTCTATAGAACCTTTCACAGACAAGGGAATGTCACAAGGTGCTTCACAAAGAATAGACACACTACTATAAATTTAAAAATACAATAGAAACAATGATACAGATAAAAATCTCCTAGAATAAAAGAACATAAAATCAACATGGTGGTCATAAAACAACCCTCTTACTACTAATGTCTAAAATCTTGGAGAAACAGGTGGGTTTTAAGTTTGTTCTTAAAAGCATTGATGGAGTCCAGAGAACATACTGTAGAGACAGTCCAGAGCCTCTACGGCCTGGAAGCAGCGATCTCCTCGCCTCTTAAAGCGGGTACGAGGGACCATGAGTAAGCTCTGGTCACCTGACCAAGCAGAGCTCTAAAAGTCAGCACCAGGATTTTAAAGTTAAAACGAAAAGGGACAGGGAGCCAGTGAAGAGTTTTTAAAATTGGGGTGGTGTGAGTCCTTCTTTCAGAGCAGGTCAGCAGCCTTGCTGCAGAGTTTTGGACTAAATGAAGACGAGACAGTTCTTTCTTGTTTAAGCAAGAAAACAAACTGTTGCAGTCGTCCAAATGAGATGACACAAAAGCATGAATAATATGCAGAGGTGTCAAGTAACGAAGTACAAATACTTTGTTACCTTACTTAAGTAGAAATTTTGGTTATCTTTACTTCACTGGAGTAATTATTTTTCAGATGACTTTTTACTTTTACTCCTTACATTTTCACGCAATTATCTGTACTTTTTACTCCTTACATTTTAAAAACAGCCTCGTTACTGTATTTCATCTCGGCCTTTAAAAAAAAACTATCCAGTTAAATTGCTCCATCCGGATAGAGTGAATTTGGTTGTGGTTGTTTCAGATGTTCTTGTCCAGTTTTGTTCTTACATCCGTTCCCTCAGATTCCTGCAACTAAACTTGGATGTACATTCCAATAAAGGTTAGGATAAATGATAACATGCCTCTGAAGTTTGACTTTTTGCACTATTACAATACTTATAGGCAACTAGTCATCATATCTTCTGCTCTCTGAAACACATGTTAATGCTCAATAGTACACATATATGGTTCTTTAATATATTTGCATTATACTAAGATGCATTCCTTTTCAATGGCTTTTGTCCTTAATGGCTTTTTTCCCCCTTACATTACTTTTACTTTTATACTTTAAGTCGTTTTGAAACCAGTACTTTTATACTTTTACTTGAGTAAAAAACTTGAGTTGATACTTCAACTTCTACAGGAGTATTTTTAAACTCTAGTATCTATACTTCTACCTGAGTAATGAATGTGATACTTTTGACACATCTGATAATTAGCTCAAGATCATTTTTAGAAACAACTGCTCTTAGTTTGGAAATATTCCTCAACTGGTAAAAACAGTTCCTCGTCAACTGGTTGGAGTGGTGATTTAATGACATTTCTTTGTCAAAGACAACACCAAGTTTCCTTAGGCTTCACTTAAATGAGACACTCAAATCACCTAAAAACTGGCTGATAGCTAGAATGACATCATCAGGGCCAACTTCAGTGTTATCTTATCAACTTAACTTCAGTTCAACTGCAGGGAATTTGTTCAGAGCCACTGTTTTATCTGTACAAGGCCCTCCATCAAGGTGTTCAATCACTGAATCTTAGAGGCCTTAAAAGAGCAGTACAGCTGGATATGGTCTGAAAATAAATGGTACGAAACATCAGCAATCTCCTGGATTTTCTTATCCAACGGGAGAACATATAATAGAAACAAACGTGGGCTCAAAATAGAACCCTGAGGTACTCCGCACGGCAAATCAGTAGAGTCAGACAGGAACTGGTTTGCTGAAACACCAAAGCTTCTACCTGAAAGATAGGAAATGAACCACGATAGAACAGGTCCTAACATTCCAATCAAATCCCTCAGTCTTGTTAACAAGATTTCATGATCGACAGTGTCAAATGCAGAGGAGAGATCCAACAGGATCAGAACAGTGCATTTCCCAGTCTGCAGACATCATAATGTCACTAGATACCTTGAGCAGGGCAGTTTCTGTAGCGTAATGCTTGCGGAAAACCAGACTGAAAAGAGTCAAAAATGTTGCACTTCTCCAAAAAGGTAGTAAATTGTTCAGCAACCACTTCCTCTATGACTTTAGACAGGATGGGATCTTTGATATGAGCCTAAAACTACTAGGATCAGTGGGATCCAGGATAGATTTTTTGAGAAGTGGTTCCACAAAGGTATGTTTAAAGGAGCTGGGGAAAACACCAGAAGACAATGAGGTATTTACCAGCTTAGTAACCAATGGCATTAAAAACCTTTAAAAAGAGTTGACAGAGAGTTTACAGGTTAGACAAATAGATGACTAGTTATTGAATGGGTTTACTGATAAGTCGCTGTGTTGAGAACGCTGAGATAAGGACTGAACAAGGAGAACAAAGTCAGAGAGAAACTGCAGGGTCATCATCATCATCATCCTTATCCTCACTCCAACAGGGGGAGTCTCACCAAGCCTCAACAGGAGACACCAAACCCTCACCCCCCCAGAGCCCACCCAGCTTTCTCTCTCCAGGCAGTCAGGACTCCCCACTTCTGGAATTTTCTGACAGGATGAAAAACTTGGTGAATATTGGATTACAACTAACACCATGCCAAAATCCTTTGTTTAACCCCCCCACATCACCCAACCCCTCCCAAACCACCACCCCGGAAACAGCGGTCAACCAAAACTCACCGCCCTCATAGCCCTTTTAAATATCAGGCCTCTGGTTGGCAAATGTTTCTTAATCAATTATTTTATAAACAAGCACAACCTTGATTTTATGTTTTTAACTGAAACTTGGTTAAGTCAGGATAATAGTGCAGCAGTTCTTATTGAGTCAACAGCCCAGAATTTTAGTTTCTTTAGTGAAGCAAGAATCTTAGAAGAGGAGGCGGAGTTGCCACTCTATTCAAGGACAGCTTCCAATGTAAGAAAATGTCTTATGGTCAATTTGATTCCTTTGAATATGTTGCCATTCAGTTAAAATCTCCCTGTCGAGCAATCTTAGTGACCATCTACAGACCCCCCAAATATGATGCAAGGTTTTTTGATGAGTTTGCCAAACTACTGTCAATTATGTGCATGGATTTTGATTGTGTTGTTTTGGTGGGTGATTTTAACATTCATGTTGATAATCCCAAAGATGGATGTGCTAAGGAACTAAATATTCTGGATAATTTTGGGCTTTCCCAGCATGTCAAAGATTCAACGCATAACCGAGGACATGTTCTAGATTTAATTATTTCCAAAGGTATTAATATCTCAGAGGTTGTGGTGAACGATGTTGCTCTGTCTGATCACTACTGTGTTTTGTTTAAAATGACCACTGTTGCCAATCCTATGAAAGGTGAAGCAGAGATAATCAGAAAGCGTTATATAAATGATAACACCTGTGCATTATTCACCCAGGGTTTTACACCATCACCAACCCTTCCCTCAGTTCTAGTTGATGACCTTGTTAACAGTTTCAGTTCCAATGTTATGACAGTTATTGATTCTATCGCCCCAATTAAGACCAAAGTTCTGTCCGGGAGGAAAAAGTCACCCTGGAGAAACGCCACACTGGTTAAAGCACAGAAAAGGATATGTAGACAAGCAGAATGCAGTTGGCGCAAAAACAAACTTCAGGTATATTACAACATTTATAAAGAGAGTCTTCGCAACTATAACCAGAAACTGAAGAATGCAAGGCAATCGTATTTTTCAGAGATTATCGATAGAAACGGTAATAATGCTTGGACACTGTTTTCTGTGGTAGACAGACTGACAAACCCCACAGCCTCAATTCCCCCTGAACTGCTGTCTAAAAAGGCCTGTAATGACTTTGCTGCCTTTTTCACAAACAAAATATTACAGATAAAACAAGCAATTTGCAGCTCTAGCTCAGGAATGATAACACTCTGGCCTTCCCATCCTCTAGTAAAACTGGGACAGTTCTGCTCCTTAGATTATACAACCCTAACGGAAACTGTTTCAAAATTAAAGCCCACAACGTGTTGTCTTGATATTCTGACTTCAAACTTTTTTTAAACAGTTTTTAACTGCATAGCTCCGGATGTATTGCAGATAATAAATACTTCTCTTCAAACAGGCCAGTTTCCCCAGGCCTTGAAAACTGCAGTAATAAAACCTCTTCTAAAGAAATCAAATATGGATGCTACAACACTTAGTAACTATAGGCCAATATCAAATCTGCCATTTTTGGGGAAAATCATTGAAAAGGTCGTTTTCCAACAAATCCATGCTTTTATGATGCAAAACAACCTCTTTAATGCATTTCACTCTGGATTTCAGCCACACCACAGCACTGAGACTGTACTTATCCAAGTCTTAAATGATATTCATCTGAATAATGATGCAGGCAAATCCTCTGTCCTGGTATTACAGGATCTCAGTGCTGTGTAGTTCAGAGCTGTATAAATGCGCGTTTTCTTTAGCCCGTGCCAGCTGTTATCTTTATTTTGTATTGTGTGTGTAATTTATTTTACTTAAAATAGATGTCATCTGGCCTTGATTTGCCATGACTTGCCTTGACTTGCTTTGCCCTGATTTCCCCTAATTTGCCTTGATTTGCCTTGACTTGCCCTGATTTTCCCTAATTTGCCTTGAATTGCCTTGATTTGCCTTGACTTGCCTTGATTTGCCTTGACTTGCCCTAATTTCCCCTAATTTGCCTTGATTTGCCCTAATGTTCCCTAATGTGCCTTGACTTGCCTTGATCTGCCTTGATTTGCCTTGACCTGCCTTGATTTGCCTTGACTTGCCTTGATTTGCCTTGACTTGCCCTAATTTCCCCTAATTTGCCTTGATTTGCCCTATTTTTCCCTAATTTGTCTTGATTTGCCCTAATTTTCCCTAATTTGCCTTGACTTGCCTTGATTTGCCTTGACTTGCCTTGATTTGCCTTGACTTGCCCTAATTTCCCCTAATTTGCCTTGATTTGCCCTATTTTTCCCTAATTTGCCATGACTTGCCTTGACCTGCCTTGATTTGCCTTGACCTGCCTTGATTTGCCTTGACTTGCCTTGATTTGCCTTGACTTGCCTTGACCAGGGGTGGAAAGTAACAAATTACATTTACTCACGTTACTGTAATTGAGTACTTTTTATGAGTAATTTGTAATTTTCTAAGTTGTTTTTGAAATATGTAATTTTTACTTTTACTCGAGTACATTTTGACCCAAGTATTTTATTTCGCTACATTTGAACCCCCTCACGTTACTGAGTACAAAATTTATGGTGAAAATCTTGTGGGCATTTTATTGTGGTTTATTGTGAATAGTAGGATCCTGCGGGCATTGGTCACTTTATTTTGTGTTTGAATACTTTGATTCTGGTTTTAGTGTTGTCGGTTGGACAATATGACTGAAAATAGTTTGCACTTTACAGTACAGGTTGTGACTGTCCTTTTTGTCCTGTTCTGTGGAAGTAAAAGGATCATTGTTACTGAGCTCAGCTGAGCTTTTACAAGTGTGTACTTTAATATGCCTCGAAGTTAATTAAAACAACTTGTGCTGGATTTGATTTGTGACTCATCCTTTTTTTTGCATTAAATAACTGAAGTAACTTTTACTCAAATTACATTTCAAAAGTACTTTTGTACTTTTACTCAAGTAAATTTTTAGATGAGTACTTTTACTTTAACTTTGAGTAGGATTTAAGCAAAGTAAAGATACTTTTACTCAATTACAATTTTTAAGTACTTTTTCCACCTCTGGCCTTCACTTGCCTTGATTTGCCTTGATTTGCCCTAATTTTCCCTAATTTGCCTTGACTTGCCTTGCCTTTCACACAGATAGTTTCCAGCCATGATGACGGACGTATTTACGTCTGACGTCACGACGCGCACCACGTCGAACCCGGAAGTGGGCCGAGTCTGTGCAGGGAGACCGACTGGAGTGCGACGTCGCGGGGCCGTGTTTACTCGCTCAGCTCCTCGACTTTCCTCCACATTTCCGCAGCAGCATCCGCCTCTCATGCATGCTCGCCTCTCCCTGTGAACCCAGTAGGCTCTTAGTCTTGCGATCCGACCGCCCTGAACGCCGCGGCCATGACCTCCCTGGCGCAGAGGAGCTCCGGCCTGGTGCAGCGCAGGACCGAGGCCACCCGCAGCGCCGCCCACGAACGGGAGCGCGAGTCCGGCGACGAGGACGCCGAGGCCCGGCGCGGCGAGGAGGAGGACGACGACCAGGCGAAGGAGACCCGGCTGACCCTCATGGAGGAGGTGCTGCTCCTGGGCCTCAAGGACCGAGAGGTAGGGGGGTAATCTCTCACTAACATCCCATTTACACTCAAGTGTAGGATCAGCAGCTTTTTGCACCTTTTTTTTGAATAGTTGCTTGAATAGTGAAGTCCAGTGTGCATTTTTTTTTTCATTTGACATTTTGCCAGCTTAAGTCCCAACCTGCAGAACACGTCAGCTAAGTTGGCCGGTGTTTGTCTCCCTCCTCCTCCTCCTCCTCTTCCTCCTCCTCTCAGGGATACACGTCTTTCTGGAACGACTGCATCTCTTCCGGGCTGCGCGGCTGCATGCTGGTGGAGCTGGCGCTGCGGGGCCGGCTGCAGCTGGAGCCCTGCGGGGCCCGCAGGAAGAGCCTGCTGGCCAGGAAGGTGAGGAGAGCCCTTCTCAACCCCTCCAGGGCTGCAGAACCGCGGTGGAATTGGTTTGATATTGGATATTGGATATTCAAAGACATCCATAAAACTTGTGATACATACCACTGATTTTGGTCAAACCACTTGTGATGCATTCATGGTCATCTAGACTATATATCACAAGAGAGTAATTATTATAAAATCATATTATGGGCTGATTTAATGAGGTTTAACGAAAACAATCGGTGTTATGTATCACAAGTTTTATGGGTGTTGAATTCATTAAACCTCATTCAATCAGCCTATACTATGATTTTATAATAATTACTGTTTTGTGATATATAGTCTAGATGACCATGAATGCATCACAAGTGGTTTGACCAAAATCAGTGGTATGTATCACAAGTTTTATGGGTGTTGAATTCATAATATCCAATATCCAATATCAAACCAATTCAACCGCGGTAACCCCTCCAGGGCTTTTATTTATTTATTTTATTCCATTGATTAATCAAGTAATAATAGCCTCAGGAAGACGTTACAGAGTCATCAGGTCAAAAACTAACAGACTTAAAAACAGCTTCTTCCCCCAAAGCCATAATCGCCCTGAACAATATGTGAATGTCTTTGACCGCGGTTGAATTGGTTTGATATTGGATATTCGACATTCAAAGACATCCATAAAACTTGTGATACAAACCACTGATTTTGGTCAAACCACTTGTGATGTGTTCATGGTCATCTAGACTATATATCACAAAACAGTAATTATTAAAAAATCATATATATGGGATGATTTTAAAAATCATATGGGCCGATTTAATGTGGTTTATGAATTCAACACCCATAAAACTTGTGATAAATACCACTGATTTTGGTCATATTGCTTGTGATGTGTTCATGGTCATCTAGACTATATATCACAAGAGAGTAATTATTATAAAATCATATTATGGGCTGATTTAATGAGGTTTAATGAATTCAACAGCCATAAAACCTGTGATACATAACACCAATTGTTTTCAAACCACTTGTGAACTTCAAAACGGAGGAAAACTTCTACTCTCTCTAAAACACCAAAGTGTTTTTTCATGACATGTAAACTTTTCATACTATGAGCACACAAGCGAGGACTGGAAATCACTTTTTCGTCAAACCTAGTGGTTTGAAAACAATTGGTGTTATGTATCACAAGTTTTATGGGTGTTGAATTCATTAAACCTCATTAAATCAGCCCATAATATGATTTTATAATAATTACTCTCTTGTGATATATAGTCTAGATGACCATGAACACATCACAAGTGGTTTGACCAAAATCAGTCGTATGTATCACAAGTTTTATGGATGTCTTTGAATGTCGAATATCCAATATCAAACCAATTCAACCGCGGTGGCTGCAGACACACAATATGTACATTTTTCTGATTTATTCCATCGATTAATCAAGTAATAATAGCGTCAGGAAGACGCTACAGAGTCATCAGGTCAAAAACTAACAGACTTAAAAACAGCTTCTTCCCCCAAAGCCATAATCGCCCTGAACAATATGTGAATGTCTTCGTTACTGTTTTTACCGTGCAATACTTCTCCCGGACAATATTCCACTACATGTGTAACTATATACTATCATCTGTAAATAGAATCTCAGGTTGACTCTAGTTGTTTTTTCGCTCATTGTACAGTAAATAGACAAATGGCAGCTCTTATTAACATATATACAATTTTTTTTTAAAGTGAAAGGCGCAGTATGAGGTAGACATGGTCATTGAAAGGTGCATTGTTACAGCATATGATTGTTTTATTATTATTACAGTGATTGGTTGGGACAAACAATCAGAATCAGCTTTATTGGCCAAGTATGAACATGCCAGGCAGGGGATTTGACTCCGGTTATTTTCGCTCAATGTACAGTAAATAGACAAATGGCTCTTATTAACATATATACAATAAAAAAAAAAGAGGTATGAGGTAGAAATGGTTATTGAAAGGTGCATTGTTACACCATATGATTGAGGTTATTATTATTAATAATAATAATAATCACTGAAATGTGTCCTCTGCTTTTTTAACCCATCACTAGGTAGACTAGTAGCAGTGGGCTGCCTTTATTCTGGCGCCCGGGGAGCAATTAGGATTAAGGGCTTTGCTCAGGCATCCAAGGTGGTATATTTTGGTTGCCATCTTCAGGGCCTGAACCTGGATCCTCCAGACCCAAGCCCACCTCTGTAACCACTACACTACCACTCCTCCAAATATTATCTTCGTTATTATTATTATTGCACGGTGATTGATATCTCTGAGACTCTATGAGTGATGAGAGTTCATCAGAGCAGCAGCTTGGGGTAAGAAACTGTCTCTGTGTCTGGAGATTTTGGTGTGCAGTGCTCTTTAGCGCCGTCCAATTCAATTTTATTTATATAGCGTCTATTACAACTTGTACTTGTCTCTAGGATCTTTCCAGAGACCCAGAACACGCCCCTTGAGCAATTATTACATAAACATAACATAAACAATGGCAGGTAAAAATTCCCCTAGTGGGAGGAAAACCTTAAGACAAACAGTGGCAAAGAAAAACTCCCCTTTAGGAGGGAAGAAACCTGGACCTGGATCATTAGGGGGGACTTTCCTGAGACATTAAAAAAATAACTTATTTTTTCTAAATATAAAAAGTAAAAAATAATCTTCAACACTGTCTAAATTAAATTGTGCAACATTCAGAACCAACACGTTTAAACAGAAATGCTTGGCTGTGGACTCAGAACAAGAGTCTTATACCATGTAGACCGGACCTTAATTTTTTTATTTAAAATGACCCCACACCTTCGACATATCCTGTCTCCTCCTCTTATTTTTTTCGCTGCTGGCGAAATAAATAATGGCCGGCGTCTGTGCAGCTAAACTGTTCACACATGTTACAAAAAGCGAAACGCCGTCTTCTTCCGCTTTGTAAGGGACACATGCGTATTAGCACGTCGTGTCACATTAAAAAGAACCCGTGCGAAACGTGAAGTTTAAATGTATTTTTTTATTTAAACGAGGCTTCGAGGCAGAGGAAATTGCTCTGTCATTTTTTGTAATCGAGTTACTCGAGTTTGAGGAGTGATTGCAGCCCTAACCTGGTCCATCATCATGTTATTGATATTTAACTTCAGTCTGCATTCCATTTTATAGCAATCTCTGCACACCTTGTAATTCCTGTTTGGGTATTGTATAGAGCAACAGGTTAGGTAGGCTGTGTCTAATAATGATATTGTGTTGCGTAAGGTCATCTGCAAGTCTGATGCTCCAACTGGAGATGTGCTCCTGGATGAGGCGTTGAAGCACATTAAAGAAACCCAGCCTCCGGAGACGGTCCAGAGCTGGATAGAGCTACTGAGTGGTGAGATAAACTCTGCTGACCCTTGCCAATCAAACCTTGTGTTAATCTAATCATTGTTTCCCCTAGAATGTGCAGATTAATTTGCATTTCTCTCTTACACTACTGTTCTACATCAGAGGTGTCTGAGTATTGACTGATTGAAAAACCAAGAGTTTAAAATTCCCCAGTAGCTGGTGATCAGAGCTGTCAAAAGTATTCACATTCATTACTCAGGTAGAAGTATAGATACTAGAGTTTAAAAATACTCCTGTAGAAGTTGAAGTATCATTTCAAGTTTTTTACTCAAGTAAAAGTATAAAAGTACTGGTTTCAAAACTACTTAAAGTATAAAAGTAAAAGTAATGTAAGGGCGAAAAAAGCCATTAAGGACAAAAGCCATTGAAAATGAATGTATCTTAGTATAATGCAAATATATTAAAGAACCATATATGTGTACTATTGAGCATTAACATGTGTTTCAGAGAGCAGGAGATATGATGACTAGTTGCCTATAAGTATTGTAACGGTGCAAAAAGTCAAACTTCAGAGGCATGTTATCATTTATCCTAACCTTTATTGGAATGTACATCCAAGTTTAGTTGCAGGAATCTGAGGGAACGGATGTAAGAACAAAACTGGACAAGAACATCTGAAACAACCACAACCAAATTCACTCTATCCGGATGGAGCAATTTAACTGGATAGTTTTTATTTAAAGGCCGAAATGAAATAGAGTAACAAGGCTGTTTTTAAAATGTAAGGAGTAAAAAGTACAGATAATTGCGTGAAAATGTAAGGAGTAAAAGTAAAAAGTGGTCTGAAAAATAATTAGTAATTATTTTTTTAGTAATTATAATTAGTAATTATTAATTACTCCAGTGAAGTATAGATAACCAAAATTTCTACTTAAGTAAGGTAACGAAATATTTGTACTTCGTTACTTGACACCTCTGCTGGTGATTGCATTGATGATTATTATTTGTCTTTTCGGTGAGCATTTTCAAGTCTTGTATTGTTTTTTTGTCTTGAAGGAGAGACCTGGAATCCGCTGAAACTCCACTACCAGCTGAGAAATGTCAGAGAACGTTTAGCGAAAAACTTGGTGGAGAAAGGTGTCCTCACCACAGAGAAACAGAACTTTCTGCTTTTTGACATGACCACACACCCGCTCACCAACAACACTATTAAGCAGGTATGGTTAAGTTGATCACATTTTACATGTAATTGAAGGAATATATGCTATGTACTTGTGTAAACAACTTGGACTGCTTTAAAGTTCAGCTAGAATTTCAATAGCTCTTAACTTAAAAGATAGACACTATTTGTTTTCTTTCTTTGTTTTGTTATTTGCACATTTCTTACAACCTTTACCTGGAAAAAGGCAAGTTTAACTTATTCCAGACTCGTGAACTGAATACTGAGCTTAATTGAGTAGCTACTGGCACTAATTATATTAGTAGACATATTTGTTGACTGGTATTATTGGGCAAAGTTAGTATTACAGAGTAAAATAGCTTCCTTTTTATTTTAAGGGTGCTTTCACACCTGTCCCGTTTCAAGCAGTTGTTCCGGAACAGGGAACGTTTCCCCCTAAAGATCGGAACGTTTGGTATATGTGAACACAGCAATCGCGCTCTGAAACGGTACAAAACAAGCAAGCCGAGATCAGCTAGGAGAGGTGGTCTCGGCCCGATTCCATTCCAGACCTGAAACGGTTAATTTTTTTATTTGTAGTGAGAACATAATCCACACAGCAACCGACACAACTCCATTCATGTGTATGTGCGACCGCGGCGCAAGGAGAAGAGTCGGTACAGCCTCCACCACCTTCTCTCTTATTGGACGTGCCGAGATGTCGTCCCAGCGCGGCACGGTGAAATTAAAAGATGTTCAATCCGGGCAGGGTTTGCGCAGCGCAAACCCGGCTGCGGCAGGCGGCTTCTCGTCCGGCGCAGAGCAGAGCGGTCGCACATAAATGAATGGGTAAAGCCTGATTTATGGTTCCGCGTGAAATCGACACAGAGCCTTCGCCGTACACTACGCCGTACTCTATGCCGTAGGCTCTGCGTTGGTGTAACGCGGAACCATAAATCACCCTAAAGCCAACGGCTGCGGTCTGCGCTGCGCTGAAAGGGGCGTGTTGTTTTTCCCGGGGTGCAGAAGAGAAAACTTCTTCCGGTTGTGATGTATGTGTACCTGTGGTACATATCCTAAACTTAGGGATAGGTTGATTTGGTCCAGTATTGTCGTACCAATAAGAGTAAAAACATTTTTGAATAGTCGAGTCGGGATGGGGTCTGACATACATGTGGTAGACTTAACTCAGGGACTTAGCTTCTATACTTTAATTCAGTGAGCCCATAAACATTTTTGTTATTCATGTTGTTCAGACGATCCGCTGCTTTCAGAGGACTTTTGCTTTTCACTGCATTATCATGACACTAATGCAAATCAGTGTTCTACTGTAACTTGTCGAACGATGTATCCTCCACCTGAGCCATACTGAAGGAGTCCGACATATTTCTTTATATTTTATTTTTTTATTAATGTATGATAATATTCATAAAGTGGCTGCTAGACTTAAATTAATATTTAACCAGCAACTGGCACTTGTGGACAATTCTTTGTATCATCACTGAGTTTTGGGCTCCACCGTTGTTTCCACCAGGATGTTCCTCGCTGTCAAAGACACTAGAATCATGATGTGTTTTGGTAAATTAAAAAAAAATTCTAAATGTAAACTTAAAGTGAATATCATCAGCAGTACAGAAACTATTGGAATGAAATGAGTTAGTTGCACAGTTAAACCTGTGACCCTGACTGCAAATCCTGTTTGAATGGAATTGGCATGGTTTTTTTTGGTTTTGTTTTATCCTAACTTGCCTATTATTGATTATGTCAAAAACATAAACATAAACTCTGATTGTCAGTGGATCTTTTGGTCTAAATTGCTTTATATCAGGTAAAAATAAGTGTGGCAGTGATGATCTTGTTTATGTTTTTGCAACAATTATTGGTTAATGTAGTTCTCTCATGTCACACTGGGAATTACAACCCCAGGCAAAATAAACTGAATCACCACTTTTGGATGAGATTCATTCAGCTTTTGTTTTGTAAAAATAATGAAGCTTCATGTCAGCTTGAATTGTTTGAGGCTTGAGGTCTGCTGTAACTGGGTACATCCTTTACCTGGCATGCATACCATCAGTGACAGTGGAAATGTGTTTTTCTTTAGGTAGGGATTTTTATTTGTTTTATTGGACCTTCACTCAACAAAATATCCAGTGTTCTCTCCTTCCTTAATTCAGATTTCTTTGACTGTAAATCAGTTTCATTTAATCGTCCACCGTCCATGACTGCTTGTCTAGAGCCGCTATAACTTGTTTTCTTTAGTCTAAGAGTTACTGAAGTTTTACTTTTAGCTTTTATTTTTGTAAATCCTGTTTCTTTTCAGCCAGTTTCTTCATTTGGTTGCAAACATTGACTTCTCCTCTTGTCCACTTGGGTTCCATTTATTTTGTTGTGTATTTTCAGTGTAACCTGCAAAGGTCCAAAAATTTGGAATGAGCTTGGTAGTGCTATAAAAGAGTCTGGATCTCTCTCATTAAAAAAAAAAAAAAGACTAAAACAAAAATTGTTATTAAATTATGTTTCTTATAAAAATTTTTATGTACCAATACCTGATGTATTATTTTTATATGAATATATTTGTATCTAGGAAATCTGAGGAGGTCTCAGTGTTTTTTTTTTCTTATTTAGGTTATAAGGTTATATATTGTATGTACCGTATTTTCTGGACTATAAGCCGCTACTTTTTTCAGGTTTTCAACCGTGCAGCTTATAGAAAGGTTCTATTCTGTGGATTTTTCTTCCACCACTCGGGGCGCTCTAACCGGAATTAGAATCAAAACTAAGACAAAATAAATGCAAAGAAGAATATGCTACCTCTTCTTTAGCAGATAGAAGTAGGTGGAAGCAGAATTCAGACAGATAAATAGATAAATAAATACCGGTTATTTTCTCTTGGTTCTGTCCCGTTTTAATCAGCAAAGTTGCTGCCGTGTTAAAAGACACTGTTAGGAAAGGATCTATTTAGGTACAGACATGTACATCATTTACAGTTCAAAATCCTTCTGTACATGTAGTAAATATCTAATCTAACAACATAAATATCTGCGGCTTGCATATCTTTTTTTTTTTTTTTAAATAGAGCGGGTGCGGCTTATAGTCCAGAAAATATGGTATATGTATTATATGTGTAATTTATAGTTGTTCTGCTGTGTGACTGGGCCCCTATTCATAAGCTACAGTAGCTTCTGGGGAGTCCCATTTTACAAACCTCAATTGATTATTTTATTATCTGTATTTGTCTCTCTAAACTTATTTTCTATTTTTTAAATTATACTGAAGAACTGGTCTACCTGCATGTTTTTCTTTCAAAATCCTCTTTTTTTTTTTTTTTTTTTTTGTTTGAACTTGTACCATACCTTGGAGACAGCTGACTGGTATTAACTTTTACTGCACGCCATCTTGAAGGAGTTTATAATCTTTATAACCCGCCTTGAAACCATGATTCCTGTCAGTCATCTGCAGCACTTGGCTGATTGTTAGAAATATTTTAACTCATAGTTTGGATTTTTGAGATAAGATTTATTTTATTTTTTTACCCATGGTTGTTAATCCTTCACTTGTTTTACTGCAAATGTTTCTTAAAAGGAATGCTTGGAAATGTTCGATGTCTAACATCTATAACGCTTTTATCTCCTGCAGCGCCTTATCAAAAAAGTCCAGGACTCTGTTTTGGAGAAGTGGGTCAATGATCCCCATCGCATGGACAAGCGAGTTCTGGCCCTGATTCTTCTGGCTCACTCATCTGACGTTCTTGAGAACGCTTTCGCCCCACTCCAAGACGAGCAGTACGACCTGGGCATGAAGAGAGTCCACACTCTGCTCGAGCTGGAGCCCGAGAAGGAATCCACGAAGCCCAACGTCAACGAACTAATGTGGGCTGTGGTGGCTGCGTTTACAAAATGAAAAAACAACGGATCAGTTGGATTGAAACATCTGGCTATGGGGCCGTTTCATTTAATTAGTTGAAGGACTCAATGAAACAGACTTCACTTTAATGAGACAATCTTTTCTGGTTGAGGAGCCTGTTTATACATCTATTCTGGATAACATTTTGGTGGTAGTCCATGTTAACACAGTGCAGTCTGATCGGTGGTGGGCTTCACCAAGTAACGGTTGATTGAATGATCTTTGAATATAAAGCGACGGGCTTCCACGCAAATGAGGTAAGTTGTGTGCCACTGCAAAGTTTAGTATGTTTAAAAAAAAAAAAACAACAAAAACACTACAAACAGGTGGATTTCTATCAAAGCAAGATGAGATCAGAGAACGCAGCACGTGGCAACGTGAACATGGTGAATATGAAGATAATGACGGGCTGAGTAGCGCTTGTACAAAACAAACATCCACCTCTCCATCTCTTCAACATCTGTCCAGAATCTGAAAACTGGTCTCTCTCACACGTGCTAATGCAAGGATTAAAAAAAAAATAAAAAAATTATAATAATAATAGCAAATCGCACAGCTATTGATGCTCTTTGCACTTGTGCAGGTCTTCTGCCTCCTCCCACTCGCTCGTCCCCACTTCTGTTGGGACTACATGCTTTTACAGCTACTGTTAGAACAGACTTCCTGAATGTTTCCCTCATTCACTCTTGTCTTTAAAACTCCTTTCTTCCCTTCTTCCTCATTGCATTTTGAGGAGGAAAGGGGGGGGGATAAAGATTTCAGATCAGTTCCTGCTCTAGTAAAAGTAAGCCTGGGTAATTCGGCCCTCGTAGACTTTGACCTAAATGAAGAATAAATTCTTGAGTCCAACAAAACTCTTTAGTTTGCTGTTCTGAAGAGGGTCCATTCTGTGTTTTTTTTCTAGGATGTGGCTAGTCTTCCATTGCTATTTATGTTGCTAGTTGGTGCTTGTAGTAGCCTCCCATTTATCAACTATTTTGCACAATTAGTAGCCCTATAGGTTCAACGGCATTTATAGGTATTTCCTTGGGTTTGCGTAACTCACCGGTGTTTGCAAAATTATAAACCTTAGCAATTATGGTGAGAGAGAAAAAAGACCTCACTTATTTTGTCTAATACCTACTTAGCTCTGTGGATACTTTTAAAATCAATATGTTTTTGGACAACTTAAAAAGGCTTTTGATGACATTCTAAGTGTGAATTAATATGTAAAGATGAAGGCAAAATGATCTCAGATTTGAGTCGGTGACCACCTTAAACAAGAGTAACCAAGATCGTACTTGCTTTCCTACACAGGTGTGCTGATAATGTTTATGAGCTAAAAAGGCCAGTTTCCATTCAGTAAAAGATGGTCATTCCACATAGATTTTTTGTTGTTTTTTTTGTTGTCGTTTTTTTTTTTTTTTTTTTTTCAAACACATTTTTAAACTTGACATTGATGGTTTCTAGCTGCTGTTTATATTCGATTTTCCGATGTGTTTCTCTATATTAATACAATGAAGGTGATTTGAATTTCCATTTTAGATCATCAGCTTTATAAAATTCAAAGGCAACATGTCACACATTAGTTTCCCAGTGACTAGTTTGACTGTAAACTGTTACCTTTCTGCTGTACAGCCAGTGGTAAGTGAGGAAATGGTTGAGCTGACCCTTGAAGCATCTGTGTAAAAAGCCATCGTGGACATGGGGTATTGTTGGGGTCACGCTGGTAGTGCGGCCGTCTCACAGCAAGAAGGTCCTGGGTTCAATCCCCGCCGGGGAAGGGCCTTTCTGTGTGGAGTTTGCATGTTCTCCCCGTGTTTCCTTGGGTAGCTAATGTGAGCTACCCTCACAAAAACATGCAGCAGTCCTGGGCTATACATGCCCCCTCTGGCCAGCCGGGGCACCAGATGGGGTGGGGAGGATCCGGCTGGAATAACGTGATCCTTCCACACGCTACGTCCGGCCCGAGGAGCCCCACCTTGTCTGGTGCCTCCTCAAGGAAGGAGTGAACCAGCTCCCCTCTACCAACCCCAATGCCCAGGACTGTCACTTAGGAGCACTGGGTGATACAATGGGGGGAAAAAAGAAAGAAAAAGACATAGGGTATTGGTTTATGAATCCATATTGGCCCAAATGAATCCAGATAAAAACATGCAGTAGATTGAACAATAACTCATTTCAGATATGATTTTGTTCAGGTAAGCTTCAATTTTGCTTTAAAATTATGATTACAAATGTTCTGTTCTAGTTCATATAATCTTTGGATGTTGTAAAACCATTTGTTCAATGGAATATTTTTTTTTTATTTTTTTTAACGTGAACTACCATCGGATATCAACTGTTCAGATCCATTCACAGCAAAGAGATGGTGCATGCTATTGGTGGAGGGCCAGGGTACTTGGGGATGTAGCTACAAAGAAGAGGCTTGTATGTAATTATTAGTCCTTTTATGTGTATGATCTAACGGATTACAATGAAAGGGATCATCTCTCCTATCCTCTCTAATTCTGTATGCTTTTTGTATTACCACACAAAATAAAGTAAGGATCCTTTAAGTGCCTGAATTTACACTGTTTTGCCATTGTTGTTATTTAGCATTTTGCCTTTTGTTTTACAGTGAAGATTTTCTCATTAATCAATACAGATTAGGCACCTAGTCTGATTGTTTTTTACCAGAGTAATTTCTAAATTGTTGACGTATCAAGAAAAAAACCTGGACCATTACCACTTTAAATAAACATACATTTATGGGTTTTTTTGGTGATAAAACAAATTAAACTTAATGTCTAAATTTCCAATATGTTACCCTGCAAAATAAATTAAAGCCACCCTATGTAGCAATGCCACTTCTGACCACTTGGAGGCATATAGATCTGCTGTGTTGACAAAGGAGACCTGAGTTGGGGGCGATGTGGCATGTCTCGTAATAACACTTTGTCCCACTGGAGGTGCACTTTGAAGCGTGCCTACGTACGCCTTTTCCACCAAACTGGTTCCAGTGCTGGTTCTGGTTCACAACTGGTTCAACTTGGGAACCAGCTGAGAACCGGTTTGTTTTTTCATAGCTCAGGTGCTAAGGGGAGCCACGTCATTTCAAACCTCAGTTACGTTGCTGCGTTTCCATTGGCGGGAAAGTTGAAGCAACAACAAGGTATCTGCTCTAATACGGACTTGGTCCACGTAGCTCCTCCGTGGACACATCGCTAACACAGGTTGTCTCCTCAGACCACTGCTGTTTTGATGCATCCAGATTATTTAATTGCTTATTTGAAAATGTCTCCGTCTCCCAGTCTTGCTATTGCCATCGGTCTGGATAACTCCGCCCCCTCCGCTTACGTAAGCGGTTCTTTCCTCTAGCCCAGGGGTCGCCAACCCGCGGCTCTAGAGCCGCATGCGGCTCTTTAGCGCCGCCCTAGTGGCTCCTGGAGCTTTTTCAAAAATGTTTGACTTTTTTTTTTCCTTTTTTCCTTTTTTTTCTCCTTTTTTCCTTCTTTTCTTCTTTTTTTTCCTTTTTTCTTTTTTTTTCCTTTTTTTCCTTTTTTTTCTTCTTTTTTTCCTTTTTTCTTTTTTTCCTTTTTTCTCTTTTTTTCTTCCTTTTTCCTTTCCTTTTTAATCTCGACATTTCAACTATTTTCTCGAAATTTTGACTTTTTTCTCGACATTTCAACTTTTTTCTCGAGATTGTACTTCAACATTAATCTCCACATTTCGACTTTTTTCTCAAAATTTTTACTTTTCTTGACATCTCGACTTTTTCATGAAATTTTGACTATTTCCTCGACATTTCAACTTTTTTTTCCGAAATCTTGACTTTTTTCTCGACATTTCAACTTTTTTCTCAACATTTAGAGTTTTTTCTCGACATTTCAACTTTTTTCTCAAGATTGTACTTTGACTTTTCTCTTGAAATTTCGACATCTTTCTCGACATTTTGACTTTTTTTTCAAGAATTTCGCCATTTTTCTCGAAGTGTATAATGAAAAAAAAAATCTCCCCGCAGTTATAACTAATATAGAAACTATGCAGCATGTGTTGCCTTCATTCTAAGGCTGATACAAGACTTTTCATTTTTTGCGGCTCCAGACATATTAGTTTTTTGTGTTTTTGGTCCAATATGGCTCTTTCAACATTTTGGGTTGCCGACCCCTGCTCTAGCCTAACAAAGAGTTGGTGCTACCATGGAACTGGTTTTTCTGGTCCGGAGCCAGTTTTTTATCAGTGGGAACAGAAATCCCAGTTTCAAACTCAGCACTGGCCCAGAACCAGAACCAGCCCTGGAACCGGTTTGATGGAAAAGGAGTAATAGACTACGTTCACACTGCAGGACCTAATGCTCAATTCCGATTTTTTCCCACATCCGATTTTTTTGTGTGGCTGTTCACATTATCTTTTAAAATGTGTCCTATATCAGACTCGAGTGTGAACGCATCGCGGCCCTGAACTGACCCGCATGCGCAGAGGAACAATAACAAAGACGTCACACGCAGCACGCCGTCATACGGCGGTAAACATGGAGGAACAGAAGTGAGCGTACATGGGTATATTTTTAAGTTGTTGTGTGGTGGAAGCCGACGAAACTGTGAGCAAGTGTTAATGAAGAGGAGAAGGAGGAGAAAGAAAGCCGCATTTTTAATAATGGCTTTTTGTGGAGCGATGGCTGCCTCGTCTGTAGAGAGGTGTGTGTGCACTGCAGCCACGTCTTTCTGTAGCCGCGCTCGCACATTTCTTTTGATATGCTTCAAATACGGACCGGTTAGGATAAGACCCCTCTAATTTAGCTTGTATCGTAGTGTCCCCCCAAATACTTATAAGGTCCAAGACCTCACTGTCCCTCCACTGATTAGCTCCGTCGCCGCTATCCTCCATGTTTGTCTTGACCTTTTCCAATCGCTTCCGAGTGACTCCCGCCCCCGCCAGCGCAGCATTATGACAACGGTCGCTCTCAAGGGACGTCAAAGTCGCATTAATTCCGACCTGGCTGTTCACACTGAGGTCGCATTGCAAAACATCAGACCTGTATCCGATTTAGAACCACATATGGAAGCGACCTGAATCTGATTTGAAAAGATCAGATTCCACGTGACTTGTGCTGTTCACACTGTCATAAACAAATCAGATCTGAGTCACATATGAGCAAAAAATCGGATTTGGGTCACTTGGGAACTGCAGTGTGAACGTAGCCATAAAGTGGCTTTAAGGCATGTTACATAGGTTGTTGTTTTTTTTGTTTTTTTTTCAAAGAACAAGTAAACTTCATTATTGAAACAAAAACAAACAAAAGGCCCATGACTTACCGTAAAAAGCCTGTCTGATTTTAAAGGTATTGTGACATCATTTTTAACATGCTTTTAACACTATTAAAAGTCTTGGCCAACATCCCTCAAATGTGTCTAAAAGAGTGTAACAAGAAAAACTTCACTCTAGTACTCCATTCCTGGCTTTTTATGACAGTGTTTTTTTGCGCCGTGAAAAACGCTTCCTTTTCCCCCTTTCCTGTCAATCATTGCGCCGCTCCTCCTCCAAACCTCCTCCTCCTCCAGCCATACGCTCACAGCGGCGTCGGAGAGTTAAGCCGGGAGCGACAGGCGAAGCATGCACGGAAAAGCAGCAGGGCGAACCACAGCAAACAATCATAAAAATAAAGGCATGCAAGCAGCAGTGTCCCCTTATCTTAAGTCCAGTCAGTGGCCGCGGGTCTTTTTAGCAGTTTTCCTCCGGTGATTAGAACAAAAGAGGCTCTAAACTGCTCCGTGTTAAGCCTGATTTATGGTTCCGCGTTAAATCGACGCAGAGCCTACGCCGTAGGGTTCAGCGTACGGTGCGCGTCGCCGCGTAACCCTACGCCGTAGGCTCTGCGTCGGTGTAACGCGGAACCATAAATCAGCCTTTATGGTGCGCTGGAGAGGAGAGGAGACAGGGAGCTGGGTGGAGGGGGCGGTGATTTAGCGGGTCTATACGTAACGACCCGCCAGCAAACCACATGCGCCGTTTTTGCATAGTTATGCGGAAAATCCCAGAAAGCACACAATACACTGACTGAATGTTAAAAGTTCGTTGTTTTTTGGGTGTAATTGATGTCAAGACACCCAACAAAACACAAAAAATCAACAAAAATGTGTTTTTCATGTCACAATACCTTTAAGATTGAGTCCGTTGGGAGTGTTTAGCCTGTATCTGTCTCTGTGACAATTTCTGCACCCGCTCTTTCTTTACTTTTACCAAAAAAAAAAACGCCAACTACTGCAGTGAACTGTCGCTAGGTAAACGGTTTATACGTGAAGCTGGATACATTTGAGGGATTTCTGGGAGATTTCACTGTCCATAATCTCATGGAGGAGCAGTGGATTAAAAACTTTAGGGTGGCCTACACAACCTTTGATACAAGTTACCGTATGTAAGGTAATTACTTCCTCTTGCTTCATTCCCAAACAGTCAGTTCCTACAGAAAAGTAATTACAACTCTTGTTAGGATATCATGTGATCTGTAAAAATGGAAAAAAAAATGTGTTTCCATGTAAATTTGGTGAAATTGACTCTTTCCAGTCACAAGGAAAATTACTTCATGCATGCATTAAAAATGTTTTAGCGACTTATGGAACTTATTGTGAAACAGACTTGTTGCCACTAGGTGTATTTTCCATTCACATTTCCAGTTTTTGTAATTTAAAGGTTAAAGGAAACTGAAACTTACTGAAATGCCTGAGTTGTGCTAATTAGTCAGCTGCAGTCGCTTGAGCACTTTACACTTTGCTGAACATCCTCTTTCTACGACGGAGTATTAGGGCCAAACAAAAAAACAAAAAAAGGAAATTACGAGAATAAAGTCATAATGTAATGAGAATAAAGTCGTAAAATTACGAGAATAAAGTCATATTACGAGAATAAAGTCGTAAAATTACGAGAATAAAGTCATAATATTACGAGAATAAAGTCGTAAAATTACGAGAATAAAGTCATATTACGAGAATAAAGTCGTAATATGTTATAAATATATAAATATAACAAGATGCTCAATATTCCTCATTTTAACACAGGGAGAAGAAGCTCTTCCTGTTAGAGTTCTCATAAATTCTCATAATATTACGACTTTATTCTCGCAACATTACGACTTTATACTCGTAATGTTACGACTTTATTCTCGTAATTTTACGACTTTATTCTCGTTATTTTACAACTTTATTCTCGTAATTTTACGACTTTATTCTCGTTATTTTACAACTTTATTCTCGTAATGTTACGACTTTATTCTCGTAATTTTACGACTTTATTCTCGTAATATTACGACTATATTCTCATAATATTACGACTTTATTCTATTACGACTTTATTCTCGCAACATTACGACTTTATTCTCGTAATTTTACGACTTTATTCTCATTATATTATGACTTTATTCTCGTAATTTTACGACTTTATTCTCATTATATTATGACTTTATTCTCGTAATTTCCATTTTTTTTGTCTTAGTTTGGCCCTAATACTCCCGGTACTCCCAGTATCTTTCAACATCTGAAGTAAAAAAAAAAAAAAAAAACTTTTCTCTGAATTTCTAAAATATGCACCCAGGTGCAGGATGAGTCGCCACTTTTCATTTTGGCTGATAACACATATTCCCTAAGTAAAGCTTACACTATATGGCTGATTAATACAAATTCAAACCCATAGTTTGTTCCACCTCTGCCTTAAGTGTGTACATGTCAAAATCTCCACCATTAAAACAGTCTCACGAGACTGTTTGGGGTTTCAAATTTGGAGCTCTGGAGTAAGAAGCAGACTTGTGTTTTCCTCTGGGCCTTATCTGGCAAACACATGTGAAACCTAAAAAAAAGATTGTGAGAAACGGAGTCCCATTTCCCGGGGAAGAGGAATGCTTTCATAACCAAAGAAAGCCCGTACATGTGGCTTGTTTTAGGTTCCTTTTCTTTCCGCTTTGCACTGTGAATCCAACGTCATCACTATCGAATGAAGAGCGTTCACCGATGCAACACAGAACCACACAGTCCACTGAGTGAATACAAAACTTTTATTATCAGGAATTGTATATCTGTCAACAGTTTTTATTTAACAGCTTTACTCCTTATACCTTTCTGCGACCCCATAATCAAAACAAAAACTTTAACACAGAATTGAGGATTTGCTTTTAATTTCAATATATAATAAACACTTTAAAAAAAGAGCATTTTCTGTGTATTATTTCTTACATCAGGCAACGAGGGGTTAAGTAATTCACAGACAAATCATTTCATGAATGCATAAAGTGATAGCATTTACGTCTGTTAAAAACCAAGCACGTCAAACATAAATGTCCTCATATAATGTGTATACGTGACTATCAGCATATTCCGCATGCTTTCCCGTCAGGCGTTCCTCTTCCGTCACCCGGAGGATCAACAGCATCCCACACCTTCTTTCCTTCGGTGTTAACTTGAGTCCAAAGTTCCCAATGGAGACTCCGGCCCGGTGTTTGCACAAGGTTGTGTACATCCCATATGTTTGTCGCCACTCTGCCACCGGTAATGAGTCAATAGTTGAGACTCACTCCTTCTTTGGCTTCCTTGTTTTGGCTTCCTTGTTTTGCTTTTTTTTTTGGTTTATTTTGAATTCCTCATAAACGGCTCCATCTTCACGTCTCATTTTATATTTGTGACGGTTTTGTAGTTCTTGATCAGTATTTTCAGCAGCTTGTATCTCCAGTAAAGTTCATCTCCAACTTCACGCAGCTCATATGCGCAAAGGTCAACAATGGCGGCAAAATCTGATGGCAAAAATCACAATTTGATTAGGATATGTATATTTAATAAATGAATTTCAACTAGATTTAGTCCACTTAAAGGTGAATGAGTACTTACCAGGTCGAGCCATTATGAAGGAGAAAGCTTCACAGGTTAAGATTTCCTTTAGTCCCACTGCTTTTGACGCTTCAGAGTTGTTTCTTGACAGGCAGGAACAGGTTTGAGCTGTTTTGGGTGAGCTTCTTCTTAAATAAGCCGAGTGACGTCGGTACTGAGGGATTCCCCGAACAACAAGACCGCTGCCAAGTTCCTCCTTCTCAAAGGAAGGCTGTTTATGATATTGTTACAACTTCCTGTTATCAGTCGTATTACATAAAACATGAACGCTCTTTACCCTTTAGTGAGCACGTATCTGTTATGTTTGTGCCAGGCAGTGATGTCTGGAAACCTTAATAAATGAAGTATTTAGGTTATCGGGTTAGTAGTTTAGTTTAGTTTAGTTTATTTTCGGTCATGACACACAAAAAAATAAATAAAAAAACCAAGAATAAAACTGACAACAAGAAAACGTTCAATTGTTCAAAGAAAACATAACAAAAAAGTTTCCAGTATACAAATAAACAAATAACATCTAGACCGAAAAAGGGGTAGGCTGAAGCAAAGCTTATTATTTGCCTACCCTCAAAAAGATTAATTAAATTAATAAAATAAAAGCAAAAAGTAAGAGAAAGACTGCCCTTAAAACAAATTGCCTTTGTAGGGATAACAAACATTCCTCAAAAAATAAAAGATTTTTAAAATAAAGGTGCAGTCTACATGTTACCTTCATCCTTAAAAAATCAAAGGAAATCACCAATTAAATAAATACCCAAATCAACATCAAGCCACTCATTAATTTAATATAAGGAAATCATCCTTCTTTTCAATGTTTTTTTAAATAAAGTTAAAGTTCTAGTATGGAAAGTGAAAGAAACAATCTGTGACGAATCACATCACATGATCCAAGACTCTTTCCCAACTTCTCTCAGTTTTTTGGTGAATAACAAAATTACACTGACATGATCCCACCATAAAGATTTGTTTTTATTTTTCTCCATCAGAGAACAGTGTGAACACATAATGAGAGTTTAAAGGAGCTGTCCTGACAACCTGATAGTGATGATAAGATACTGTAATTACACACTGGCTTCTTCTCAGGATGTTCAGAACAACAGTGACATTGTATGAACTATATACAGCTATATAATACTAATACTATAAAGCAAACTATTCAAAATAACAAGTACATCATTGACATGTTCCATATTCCAGGAACGTTGCTATAAAAACATTTGCTCTAAATGGAAAATGATCTCGGTATGACGGCATCGTAGTACGCTATCAGCATTGTGAACAAGTTATGACATGATCTGGATCTTCCTGCCCTCTGGAAACAGGAACTGGTAAATACCATAAAAAAACCCCTCATGTTTGGTGCAGGGTAATCTCAGAGTTGCAGGAATTGCTGTCACATTACATCATTTAAAGAAAGGTTATTTAAGTGTTGATTAGTCAGAGGTAAAATAAAGATAATACTGTACCTATTAAAACATAACTGGGTCATCAGTAAATTCCTGTACAATGGGCATCACATTAAGGTTTTTTTTACTACTTATGACAGAATGTGCAGACAGCTGTATGCTGGATGGAGCTCCATCAGCGACCGCGTCACTGAGAGGCATCGCAAGTCCTTCCTCCCCGCTGCCATCAGACTGTACAACCAGAACTGCTCACAGTAGTAATGTGGACAATAACAACATGTGCAATAACAACATGTGCAATTACATGATGTGCATTAACAACATGTGCATTAACAACATGTGCAATAACATGTGCATTAACAACATGTGCAATAACAACATGTGCATTAACAACATGTGCAATAACAACATGTACATTAACAACATGTGCAATAACAACATGTGCATTAACAACATGTGCAATAACAACATGTGCAATAACAACATGTACATTAACAACATGTGCATTAACAACATGTGCATTAACAACATGTACATTAACAACATGTGCAATAACAACATGTGCATTAACAACATGTGCAATAACAACATGTGCAATAACAACATGTACATTAACAACATGTGCAATAACAACATGTGCAATAACAACATGTACATTAACAACATGTGCATTAACAACATGTGCAATAACAACATGTGCATTAACAACATGTGCATTAACAACATGTGCAATAACAACATGTGCAATAACAACATGTGCAATAACAACATGTGCATTAACAACATGTGCAATAACAACATGTGCAATCTGCCTACCTCATAAACATCCTACCTGCTTTTTTTGCACTGTTTTTCTTTATTTCCCGTACTGCACTACTTTTTATTTTTGATTCCAATGTATATACTGTTTATATTTTATAATTTTATATTCTTTACTTTTTTTTTTACCCCTCCCTGCATATGTGTGTTGAGTGTACTCCTGCTGCACAAAGTGAATTTCCCCATTGAGGGAGAAATAAAGGACAATCTTTTCTTATCTTAATCTTATCTTTTTGTATTTGTATATTTAAATTTAGAATAATCATTTTTATCCCTTTTCCGTGGCAATATATAACTATTTAATTAAAAAAAAAAGTAATCTTGTACTCTCCATTGGGGATATGGTGAGGGTTAGAGGGACCTGGAGTGAAGTTGCTGCTTCTCCATATGAAGAGTAGTGAGTTGAGGTGGTTGGGCTGGGTTGGGAATACTCCAGTATTTCCTCAGAAGACCCAAAGAGGAAAGGGTCAAGGAGAGGGGCTTTAAGAGTAGTGAATTCTGGCCTTTGTGCTCTACTGTCCTGCATGTTTTAGATCAGGGGTGTCAAACTCATTTTGCTTGGCGGGCCGGATTTGACCAATTTTTTTCTCGCGGGCCGCACGCTCAAAATAACAAAAACGATGCAAATTTTTTTTTTTCTAATTCTTTTTTTTTTTACTATTGTTATCTAATCCAATATCGGTTTAGTTCATTTTAAAGGAAATATGCACTTTGTTTACACTCTAATTGTGTAAAATATATTTCTTCAGGATCTTTTCTTGAAATTTCTCGTTTTTTTTCAAATTATGTAAGATACTTTTAATATAATTTTACAAGATAAACAGAAACAAGTATGTTTTTTTTATATTTCGCTTTTTTTATAGGAAATTGAATTAAAAGCAAAATCTTTCTTATTACATCCGAGAGTGTTTCTTTGTGATTTAGAGATTTTTCCAGTACAATTAAGTGTATTTAATTTTAAAAATTGGCGCGGATATTTATGCCAGTGTGCCGAAAAAGTCAGCACTTCTGTGAAACTGTTTTACTTTGTCACTATCCTCGTATTCAAAACTGAAATTCTCAGAATAAATATCTTCTATCATCTTTTTTAGCAGTGATATTTTTCCTGCGAAAATATATAATAGTCAGTTAATAAAAATAAACGACCGTCTACAAAGAAATGAAATCGGCAAATGCATTCTAGAAAACTAAAAAAATATGTCAAACTGCTCTCTTTGTGGATTAACGATGGATTTGTAGAAGAAATATGTTATCGGATATGCTGCGATTCATGGCAATTATTTATGCCTTCCTTTTTAGTAAATTAACATTTCGTTTTTTTGCGTTGGAAACTTCTCGCGGGCTGCATGAAAATCTCTCTCGGGCCGCATGCGGCCCGCCGGGGACGCACATTTGACACCCCTGTTTTAGATGCTACCCAGCTCTAACACACCTTATTAAAACTAAAAGTCACCAACAACCTCTCACCAGTGTGGTAATGATCCATTCATTTGAATTAGGTCCGTTAGAGCTGGGAGCCATTTAAAACATGCTGGACGGCGGACCCTGAGGACCAAAATTCAATACCGCCGGCTTAGGCTGTTGTCCCCGTGACCTGAATGTGGATAAGTGCAAATGGGTGGATGGATGCATGGATCAGTGAAATCTGGCTCTGAGATTGGGCTCAATTATTTTCCTGTCAGCTCCTTTTTTTAAAAAATGTAGCCTGTTGTACCAGTTGCAGTGAATCTTTTTATAACCTTTTCTCATGAAAGAATGATGAAAATGAGGAATGTTTCCGAAAACAACATTCAAACCTTATGGCCAACAGTGTTAAAGACATGATTTAAACAAAAGAGAAACGTTGAAAGAAACATTAGTTAAGTTTAGTGTTTTCCAACTTCACAATCCTTCAGAATATTTCACAATAAATCTGAAACACTGAAATAATTTACGAGATTGAAAGGTATATTTATCTAACTGAACTCCAGCTAAAGCAGTTAACTCATAAATATAGAATCAACATTTTAAGTAGGATACATTGATCACTTGTCATGACCTATAAATAGAATGCATAATTTCACATATTTAGTTTTTCACAGGGTAACTAAAAGTGGGACATTTAAATATGCATTTCAACTTCTGACCGCTCTTGAATATGTAAGTTGTAGTGAGTGGCCCCTCATAGACATTACTTGTTCATAACTAAAGACTCAAATGGCAAAAAGGCTTGGTTAATGTCTTTATTTTTTTTACAAAATTGCATCAGCTCTCTACTTTAAATAGGTATGAAAACTATTGTGGTTCATTTTGTTTTCTTGTGAAGCTCCTGTTCTCCCTTTTGCTGTTTTTACGGTCCTTTGCTTGTTCACATGCACCTCATTGTCCCTCCCTCTTTGACTGCTGTAACAATTTCCACCCGTGTCATGTTTGTACCTCCTGTTTGTTTTGTCATATCCAAGACTGTTCAATCAGTTCCTACACTCCAGTTGTGTTACATGGCTGAAGTGGGTGCTGCTAGGTTTTTGCTGAAACATTTTAAAAGCCTGATAGCAGCATTGTCAAATGTTTTCATGTTGTCTATAATTGCCATCCTGAAGTAGTGTGTGTAACCATAGAGGATGTTTTAGTGGTGAATGTACTGCAAACATGCTTATCAGTGTTACTCAACCTACAATATGTTTAGTCTTTTTCTGTGTGACGATAAAGTTTTTGTTGTTGTGTCAGAAGCTCCTGGACAGAAATTACTAAGTTGCACAATATATATATGGCACTAGCAAACCTGTCAGTCTCTGTTTACTCCTTCCATGAGTTGTAATCTGATATTCTGATAAACTAGCCTATTGACCTCATTGTTAGGTCTTTTGTCATTTTGCTTGATCTGACAAATTACAGTATACTGTTAAATATACTACATATAGGTTTTTCATCTGCCAATGCAGATTATTGAAAATGAACCGATAATCAACCAATTGATTAATCATTTCACATCTAGTCTTATCACTCTAGTTTCTGTTTACATCTTTATTTATTTTGTGAATAAAGAAAAATAAATACTGGTAAGGATCGAGGAGGAGACCCCGGGGAAGACCCAGAACAAAATAAATATCGATGTCATTTAAATTTTGATAGAACACTTATTTTCTCCAGACTCCACAGATTACAAAAAAAGACAGACAACCCAACGAAACAAAAAGGAAATTATTTTAAAAGCGCTGTATCCTACCGGAAGTTTTGTCAAATAAAAGCACAAAGGACGTGGATTTGTACAGTGTTTTCTATACTTATTCAGAATGTTTACAGACTATGCAGTGACACAAAAATACAGACGTTCAGAGGTTTACTGAGTTTATTTCAGAAGTTTAAGATGATTCCATATTGTGCACATGTCCATCTCCCTAAGATTAGTTTCCAGACTAAAAGAGTAGCAAAGGTCATGAGGTCAGCCTTGTATTTGGGCATCAGTAGGACAGAGGCTAGCAAGCTAAACAAAATCACTATTGCATTAGGCTCAGATGGTGTATGTTGTATTATGGACCGAATATTAAAGATTACAGTGTAATTTAACTGTGAAGAGAAGGACAAGGGACAAGGACAGGGATCTGACACGGAGGGGCTTTTGTGTGGGTATATCTTGGAGGATTTCACTTTTTAATAATAATAATAATACACAATTTTTTTCTCTTTTGGGATTAATAAAGCATTTTTGAAATTTAATTTGCTGTAAGACATAGTAACACTGGAAATAATTATAATTGAGAACAGAGCTGGCCCAAGGCATAAGTGAACTAAGCAGCTGCTTAGGGCCCCGTGACCACTAGGGGGCCCCCAAGAGTAAAAAAATAAAATAAAAAATACCGGTACAATTTTTTTTTATGTGTGAGTGATGATTCATACATATAAAGGTATGTCATTGTACAAAAACACAATAATTTAGATTATTTAATTATTTAGATTTTTTTCCCCTAATTTTACCAAAGCTTTTGCACATTTTTACATAATTTTCAGATCTAATTATTTAACTTAATATTTTATTTTTAAACAATTTTCATTACCTTGTTTCTGGTACCTCTGTTCATTTACATCATTATTTAAGTATTTGTTTGATTTTATTTGTTTATTCTCTTTAATAATGTCTGTTTTTGTACATTTTGAATTTATTCTTATATGGAGAACATATTGACGAGGTACTGTTTATCTAAGTTGAGTGATTTTAATTATAGTTCTAGTTTTTGTAGTACTTTGTTGTTGCACTTAATTATTGTTGTTCCACTTCAAATTGTTGTTGCACCTTGCTGTTGCAGTTTATTTAAAACCAAAAATAAAGTAGATAATGTGTTTACAGTAAATGGTTTATAAATGATCTATTTGATTATTTTGTTTCTTTTCGTAGGCCTACACTGTAGATGACACTCAGTATCACACTTAGTACTATATCACTTTAAATATAAGTATAAATCAACCCCAGGCTGCTCTTGTAGCTGAATTTGCTCCCATTTCAGATTTAAAAACATAAATGGGTAAAATCATGCCAGGCTGACAATAGGATGATGGAAACAACACTGCTGCAACTGTGCAGTTCTTTGACCTTTTATCTAGTGCTTCTCTGTGTGGCCAGAACGGGCAGTTGCTGACTTTGATAAATATAAATTGAAAGATTTTTCTGCAAATTTGTTAATCTGTTGTCTGCTTCCATGGTCTAAATCCCTGTGGATTACAATCTAACTACAACAAAAAGTTCTTACATCTAGTTTTACAAGTGTATTTGTAATGACAGGGAAGAACATGAAATAAGTTTATAGTGGGTGTGTGAATGATCAATAATCAGTATTATTGGCAGTAATAGAGGACCCCCAAATCAAATTTTGCTTAAGGCCCCATGGAGGCTTGGTACGATGGAGTATTAGGGCCAAACTAAGACAAAAAAAATTGGAAATTACGAGAATAAAATCATAATATAATGAGAATAAAGTCGTAAAATTACGAGAATAAAGTCGTAATGTTGCGAAAATAAAGTCGTAATAGAATAAAGTCGTAATATTATGAGAATAAAGTCGTAATATTACGAGAATAAAGTCGTAAAATTACGAGAATAAAGTCGTAACATTACGAGAATAAAGTCGTAATGTTGCGAGAATAAAGTCGTAATATTATGAGAATATAATTTATGAGAACTCTTAACAGGAAGAGCTTCTTCTCCCTGTGTTAAAATGAGGAATATTGAGCATCTTGTGAAGTTATATTTATATATTTATAATATATTACGACTTTATTCTCGTAATATTATGACTTTATTCTCGTAATTTTACAAATTTATTCTCGTAATATTATGACTTTATTCTCGTAGTTTTACGACTTTATTCTCGTAATATTATGACTTTATTCTCGTAATTTTACGACTTTATTCTCATTACATTATGACTTTATTCTCGTAATTTCCTTTTTTTGTTTTTTTGTTTGGCCCTAATACTCCGTCGTAGCTTGGGCCGGCCCTGATTGAGAAATGTTGTAATTTGTAATTGTCTGCTTTGTAGGCTTGCAGCCCTGCAAGTGCCAACGTTAGCCACTAGATGGCGGCAACGCAAAGAGTTTGATCATCTGTTTATCCTAGTCCTAGTTCTGCGACTCCTTATGAAAACTGCGCATGCGTCAGTTTGACCACCTCTGCTGCAACTGTAGGTTCAAACTGCTGCCAGTGCGCTCACACGGAAGGACCTGACACTAGACTGAGATAAAACTTGCGATACTGCAGCTTATTTCTTTGCAGTTATGAAAAACCTTCACTTTAAAGAATGTTTCTGGGTGAGTCATTTGGTTTGAGTTTCATTTTTTTCACTGTCAGTTTTAGTTTAAGGAATAATGATCCTAAGTAAAATATACTACAAAACAGTGCCATGTACAAATATAAGTCCAGATATTTCAGATATAGTTTATAACATTTTCAAATTAGCCTGATGTATCGGCACATGTGTTGCTTTCACTGTTTGTTTAATTTAACGTGATCATGTTTTGGAACCAAAATTTGAATTGGAAATGTAATTATTAATGTAGTTGGCACTTAATTGATGTGGGGTTTAAAAGAAAAAACTTGAATTAAAGACTCATCTAGGATTAAATAGGCAGTGCAAACACAACACCTTATAATCAAACACTGCAAAACTAATTTCCAAGGTGTTTGAAGAAAATAGGAAGATTATTTTGCAAATTCTAACAATTCTATTCAAGAAAGTTTTGCTTAAAATAAGACGATTTTGACTAGATTTAGGAATATTAGCGTTTCTATGGAAGGTTTCTATGGTGAAGATGATTACTGTCTGTTACCATTACTTTTACCTAAATTATGGAGGTGTACTGTTCAAAACATCAATTTACACTGTGTACCAAAGATTGTCACAAGTGTCGAAACACAAGTGGCTTGATGTAAAAGTCCAAAAAAGTGGACAACTGTGGAAGACAAAGGATGTGACGTATTTTTCCTCTTGCTGACAGAACTCTGATCTGACCAGCACCACTGGCTACGATGTGATCATTCAGTATCTCAATGAAGGCAAAAGGACATGCAAGGAAGTGGAGGACTTCATGAAAGCCAGGTAGTGGCATGAATACAATTTGTTATATTTCCAAAGAGATGTACTTGGAAGGCAGAGATGGTTTGTTTTTTAATTTTAAACAGGGTGGGTGAGGAAGAAATGAAAGCAACCATGAACTATAGACTTTCTAGAGTTGTTGAGGAAACAGCAAAGTTTATTACTAAGAGGAGTAAAGTGCAATATGACATTTTAAAATGTAAGGACATAGGAAGTGGAGGAGAACGTGGAGAGTTGTGCAGTTTATGGCCAACTTCAAGTAAAGAGAAAAACGTTTTTCAGCAATATTAAAACATGAATACATTTCTCAGACAAAACTACTGCAACAATACATTTAAATGCAAAAGTGATTCCCAAAGCTCTAGATACAGATGTCCACAAGCAAAAATAGGTATTTTCCACCGTGACAACCCATACAAAGGGGAAAGTGGAAATAGGCTGCATGACTTGTGTCTGAAATATAATTCTAGATACTGTGTATTGGAACTTGATTCAGTATCATAATCCTGAGATTTCTCCCCTGTTTTTATTTCAAACCTGATCCCTATTGTATCAATACTGCATCAGCACATATTTGAACTTTGAATTAGTTTTTAATCTGATGCACGTATGCACAAACATACAAAACATAGTTTTATTTGACATAGTTTTAAGTTCTGTGGGAAGAAAACAGGTTGATTTTATATTATTATTTATTAACATACAGTACAAGTTCCCTAACTTTAGAACAGAAAGTAATTTTGAAGCCCTCACGAAAAATAAAAGAAGTAGGACTTACTGAAATGAAAGTTACACTAAGAAAGGATGATAGGAATAGAGTCCTCCGTATTAAAAAAGAAGTTTAAAGACAAGTCAGCTGTTGGGTCACGCAACAAATATCTTTATTTGAGATGAGACTGCAGCGATTATCTGTGTGTCTGCAGAAATACGTGCATGCAACTATACTACTACTACTATTGCAGCTTGAGTTTTTATACTTTTATACTCTGTGGGTTTCTTGATTAACAGGTAATAAAACAGTGTGAAATTCAGTTCAGCAGGACTAACCGTAGTCTGAGGAGCTACTTCCTGCTCCGTCATCTACGTGATGATGGTTACCACTTTTTATTTGATCTGTTATCACATAAAGCATCAGGGTTGCTCCATGCTCTGTGAGCGTGTTTTGATAACATTCAAATTTAATCTGGTCATTTTAAAGTCACAGGCAGCTTATATATGTTTAATAAATTGGCTGGTAACAAAGCAGTTGAAACGCAGCCAAATCACCGGTATTAAAATACCACAGAAGAGGTAAAATTCAACACTAGAAAGGTGTGTGTCCACTCTTTGGAGTGTTAGTTTAAGACTTTTAAAGTAGTTAATTATCAAACACTGAACCAAAGTTAGTCGATAACATTATGAGCTAAAATGCCACTGGCATTTTTATATTGAATATTTTCAGACAAATCTAGTTAAATTTCATATTTTCAACCATATTTTTCTCTTAAACTTGGTATTTAAACAAGCAAAACTTGCCACAATGTCAAACAGCATCTGCGGAAATGAGCATCTTCACCAGAAATATGGCCAATTTAACACTGCAGGTGTTGGAAAGCATGCCACACCCTTAACACAGCTTAAAACTTAACAGCTTAACACTACTCTGAAAGTGTCACTTATAATGTAACTAGAGTCAAAATAATGCTGGTTACAACCAAAACTGAGACACTGGCAGATGGGCTGTGACCTTTCCTCAGGTAGCTATATTCTACATTTAAACAGATGCATTTTACATAATGTCACTTATCTAAACACCACCCTCCACTAGGAATGGGCGATATTTTACTGTTCACGATAAACCGTCAAAAAAATTCCCCACGGTAAGAATTTGTCATCTCACGGTAAAAAATTATAAATTCCCGTTGATGACGTTTTTGTGTAAAACCGGATTTATGGTTCTGTGTTAAATCCACGCACAACGTACGTGAAGGAAGGAAGGAAGGAAGGAAGGAAGGAAGGAAGGAAGGAAGGAAGGAAGGAAGGAAGGAAGGAAGGAAGGAAGGAAGGAAGGAAGGAAGGAAGGAAGGAAGGAAGGAAGGAAGGAAGGGGCCTAAAAGAAAGAACGAACGAAAGAAAGAAAGAAAGAAAGAAAGAAAGAAAGAAAGAAAGAAAGAAAGAAAGAAAGAAAGAAAGAAAGAAAGGAGCCTAAAAGAAAGAAAGAAAGAAAGAAAGAAAGAAAGGAGCCTAAAAGAAAGAAAGAAAGAAAGAAAGAAAGAAAGAAAGAAAGAAAGAAAGAAAGAAAGAAAGAAAGAAAGAAAGAAAGAAAGAAAGAAAGAAAGGAGCCTAAAAGAAAGAAAGAAAGAAAGAAAGGAGACTAAAAGAAAGAAAGAAAGAAAGAAAGAAAGAAAGAAAGAAAGAAAGAAAGAAAGAAAGAAAGAAAGAAAGAAAGAAAGAAAGAAAGAAAGAAAGAAAGAAAGGAGCCTAAAAGAAAGAAAGAAAGAAAGAAAGGAGACTAAAAGAAAGAAAGAAAGAAAGAAAGAAAGAAAGAAAGAAAGATTTGAGCCTGAAAAAAGAAAGAAAGAAAGAAAGAAAGATAAATTCCCGTTGATGACGTTTTTGTATTGGTATTTTTTTATCGTTATCGGGATAAATGCCAGAAATTATCGTGATACATTTTTTAGTCCATACCGCCCATCCCTACCCTCCACTAATAATAGACAAATTACAAATATATATAACGTATCTTTCGTACATGCTGCGTGACACATTTGATGCAAATTAAATTAATGGCAACGAAATGACAGATTGTGTCTGCGTTCGGCAGCCTCCACCAGCTACAGTATCTCAATGTAAATGTTGTTTTATTTTTTTATCTATAAACCAATACTTTTGTGTACGAAATTTGATGCAAACTTTGTAAAGTCAAAATTGTGTGAAGTGCAAATTAGGGCCTAAATGTTCACTGAACTCACTGAATGTCCTTTGCATGCGTGCTTGCATGTTTATAATTTTTTCTAATTCTTCTGTCAGGGCAACAATTGAAGAGAAATACGCCAAAGATCTGCTTGGTTTGTCCAAGAAGGTGTGTGGACACAATGAGATGAAGTAAGCAACCTGCATGCTTACATGCTGTCATCAACATGTTTGACTGATGTGTTTGAAGCTTTCTGTGATTACGTGCACAAGTGTGTTGCTGCAGAGCCTCTGATTCTGAATTCATGCAGTGGAGGCAGTTCCCCGCTAGACGGGGGATTATTCCAACTCTCCGGTTCACAAATCAAAGGTGGAGATGAGGCTTGAAATCTTCATTGTGTCACTTTACTTTTTTCATGAAGTAACACTAACATGTGGTTTCTTCACCAGTTCCTGTTTAGTCACATGATCAGCCTGGTTCTGTTTCTGTTTGGTTATGTTAGAGCATGAAGAGGAAGGAGGACTAATTGAGGAAGATGACGCACTAATTATTATTACCAGCAGTGCCCTTCCTGTAAAGCTGACTTTGATGTAAGGCGTAGTTTAAATCTCTGAAGGTTCAAAGCTGCTGGCCTCAGAAAGAGTCGTATTTTAGGTTCCAATAAAAAGCCTCCAGCACTAACACTTTTTAAATGTTTTTGAAAGATGTGGTGAACTACTTGGAGACACTATTAATAAGAAGTGAGCCGCATACCCGGCTGCGTGCCGACCATACATGTATGTAGGACTGGGCGATATGGACCAAAAGTCATATCTCGATATTTTCTAGCTGAATGGCGATACTCGATATATATCGATATTTTTTCTGTGCCATAATTGGGGTTTCCCCCAAAGCATTATAGCATAGCATCTATGTTAGCTTCATTTTTTTCTGAGGCAAACCCTTAAAAAAACAGTCAGTTTTAATACAATGCCTCGTGCCAAATGTCACACAGGTACCTTTATTAACAGAGGTCTGCACAATATCAAAATGTAAAATGTACATTTGTGCAAATCTCAAATCAAACTTTCAAGTCAATTTGTCACAAAAAAGGTATATCAAAATCATTAACATTTTTTTTTTTTTAATCGATATAAATGATATTGTCTCGTACCATATCGCGTTTGAAAATATATCACATCATCAGTGTCGTTTTTTTCCCGTCTCATGCCTATTTTTTGATTATTAAGGCAATGTTCAGATTGGCACATTTGATCAGAATTCAGTCTTCCTATAGGACAGTTTATACAGTACTATATTTTTTACTGCAAACTAGGGCTGGGCGATATATCGAGATTTTAATATATATCGATATATTTTCAAACACGATATGGTACGAGACAATATCGTTTATATCGATTTAAAAAAAAAAAATATATATATTTATTTTTTTTAGGATTTTGATATAGCTTATTTTGTGACAAATTGACTTGAATGTTTTATTTGAGATTTGCACAAATGTTTTGTTATTTGCACAACTGTCAACCTCAGTGGAAAAGTCTGCCTGTTACTGTCTACATTGTATTAATTGCACAGTGTATTTTAATTTAATTCTTATGCAGGAAAGGGATATTTGTTTTATTTTATTCAAGAAGCATTTTTATTCTATATATGCAGGCAGTTTAAGGGTTTGCCTCAGAAAAAATGAAGCTAACAGAGATGCTAACAGAGATGCTATGCTATAATGCTTTGGGGGAAACCCCAATTAAGGCACAGAAAAAATATCGAGATATATTTCGAGTATCGCCATTTAGCTAGAAAATATCGAGATATGACTTTTGGTCCACATCGCCCAGCCCTACTGCAAACGATCAGATCTGATGTCTGTCCTTGGTGACGTTCCCAAAATCCACATGGTTGCTGTGGTAGCCTACATGAAGGGAAGTGATGAAAACAAATCTAAATCGGTGGCGGTGAACTCGCTCTGCTACTGTTGCAGAGGGCCATGTTGAACCGTGGTGCAGATTTTCTACACGTGGGACACAGGTCTCTGCTGTAAACATCCTCCCCAAAATGAGTGGATTTCAGCTGTACTGGACTAGACGGCTGCAATTAATGAGCAATTAATGAGAAATTGTGCTTTAATTTGGCCCTGCCGGCCCTCTGTGCTTCAAGCTGCACCTATGGCTTTGCTAAACCACAGCATTTGACAATTGTACCCTTTGCTGACTGTTCATGACCTTCATTTCAGAAATGTACGGTACACTTATTTTGCCAAGCTACACCCAGTGAAACCGACCGAATAAAAGTTTGACTTAAAAAGCACATCAAACCATAAAGGAAAGGAAAGTGAGATGTTTTTCTCTCTTCTGCTCCTGATTTCTCTTCTTTGGGACTTTTAACCAATAAAGTTCTACTCCCTCTTGGCGCAAAAGGTCCGAAACCACTAATGAAATTTGGCAGATGGCAAAGAAAGATGGGTTTTCTATGGAAATCGGGAAACACACTTGTCCATTTCACTTGTTCTCTTGGAATTGGTGCACACCCACTTCCATTCAGAATCAAATGGGATGTGGCTTTTACCGGAAAACAGTATGTTCGATTTCAGAACCTGTTGTTTGCCAAAACACCCCTTACCTTGTGTATGAACAAAAGCCGAACTCCATTGATATGTGCTCTAAATAATGACATTTCATGATGAGAGCTGTTTTTTTATCTGTCAAACTGTCTTTTATTCTTGTAGCACCTTAAAGCGATCCCTGGACATATTCAAATTACGTGAGTGAAAACCACTTATTTTTACTCGTTACCCTTTCGTGTTCATTATCATTGTGCAGATTACAGATTAAACTACGTTTAACCTGCAGAGACTGAACAGGTGAGTCTGTCACACTTGCAACTGGCGCAGAGCATGAGGGAGGAGGCCAAGAAACTGGAAGAGTTCAGAGAAAAGCAGAAAGAAGCCAGGAAAAAGGTTAGTGCTTATAGGCAAGGCAAGGCAAGACAAGGCAAGTTTATTTGTATAGCACAGGAGTCAGCAACCCGCGGCTCTAGAGCCACATGCGGCTCTTTAGCGCCGCCCTAGTGGCTCCTGGAGCTTTTTCAAAAATGTTTGACCTTTTTTTTTTCCTTCTTATTTTTTCTCTTTTTTCTTCTTTTTTCCTTTTTTCTTTTTTCTCTTTTTTCCTCTTTTTTTCTTCCTTTTTCCTTTCCTTTTTAATCTTGACATTTCGACTTTTTTCTCAATATTTCGACTTTTTTCTCGAAATTTTTGACTTTTTTCTCAACATTTCGACTTTTTTCTCAAGATTGTACTTGAACATTAATCTTGACATTTCTACTTTTTTCTCAACATTTCGATTTTTTTCTCAACATTTTTACTTTTTTCTCGACATTTCGACTTTTTTCTCGAAGTGCATAATAAAAAAAAAAAATCTTCCCCCACTAATATAGAAACATGCAGCATGTGTTGCCTTCATTCTAAGGCTTATACAAGACTTTTCATTTTTTGCGGCTCCAGACATATTTTATTTTTGTGTTTTTGGTCCAATATGGCTCTTTAAACATTTTGGGTTGCCGACCCCTGGTATAGCACAATTCAACACAAGGTAATTCAAAGTGCTTCACATCAACATTAAAAGCGGCAAGACACAATTAAAACATAAATAACAAATAAAATGATAAGAAAAGAGGTAAAATAATAGAAAGCACAAGTTGTTAAAAAGTAAGGGCAGTAGAGTACAGTAGGTACATCTCATTCTTACAATGGCAAGAATTACATTTCTATACGGTCAAAACGTACAAAGACCGGGTCAAATACATTATTACAAATGTAATCTGTAACAATTCGTACAGTGAATTAAACCAATTTGACAATTATATGCCACAATACCTGTTTCCAGGTATTATTTCCATAACTTCACGCGGTTTTCACACAACTGACGAGAATTACGTTTCTATACGGTCAAAACGTACAAAGACCAGGGAGGTGATAGGGGAGGTGATTGTAATGTTTTGTGATGTGTTGATTTAATAATGAAAGAGGTGATTTTGTCATTTTAGATCGAACAAAACATGGATATGATCCACAAACAGAAGTCGTCGCAGTTCAAGAAGGTGATGGACGTAAGTAAACATGAAAATATGTTTGAATCCCATCCATTAGGATGAAAGTAAATATTGGCATTATTTTCCTGCAAGAAGGTTCCTGCTTCTTTTCTTATAATTTGTTAATAATGAACTGGGTTAGTTAGCATTCAGTCACAAGGAAATGACATTTACTAGGAAACCAAAGTCCACAAACAATGCTATAAAAGGTCACGTGCTGCATCAAAGATTGAAAAAGATAAACAAAAAAAGAAGTGCCCACAAGGGTACAAGCGCATCATGTTTTTTTTAGTTTTTTTTTAGATGTGGTTTGAGTTCCAGTTGTGAGATGTAAAATGCCATTTTCATCCATTTTCTGTTCTTCCTCTTTAATGGAGGAAGTTGTATTGAGCGCTCACAGAAGTGAATTATAGCATGAAAAATGTCATCAAAAGAAGAAGTCATACTCTGGTCAACTTATTTAAAGGGGACATATTGTGAAAAACAAAAACAACCCTTTTTACAGTATATGCATGACGTGTCAATGACAATGTGTCAACTCAAAAGTGTCCGTTCTATCAGTGAATGAGGGCCAAGTTAAAGAAGATGCCATTCGTTGAGCAGATAACTGCACATTAGTGGGGTACTGTTACAACAAGGAACCAGCACACAATAGATTTATCACGGCTCGCCATCTTTATTTCCACTTGCAATTTCCTGTACTCATGCTGTCCTTACTGTGGCTTAAAATAGGAAGTCAAAGACTTTGACTCAAAGTCTTTTGTTTTATACTTTGCTATTAAAGGTTCTTATATGCAGTAGTGCCTTTTAGAGAGAAATTAGCTTTAGTGTCCTATTTAGGTAATATTCTTGTTGGTTTCGTCTTTAGTCAAAGTCAAAGTAGCTTTATTGTCGATTCATCACATGTTAAGACATACAAGAAATCGAGAGGACGTTTCCCACTTCCCACGGTGAAACATATAAAGTGCGCAGGCGCAGGCACAACGGAGAGACAGATAGACAGACATTCTTAAAAAGTTCACATAAAATAAATACAACACAACATTTACTAGTACTAAGATGAGTGCAAAAGGCAATTTTTGTAAAAAAGAAGAAAAAGAACCATATTTGGATATTAGTGTTCATGGGGGGGGGCTTGGGAGGATTTCAGTTACTTTAGTTTGTTTGTTTGTTTGTTTGTTTCCACTTAGATGGTGAAATACTGAATGTGTTTAGTGGTTCCCAAACCTTTTTTGCCAGCCCCCACTTTTGTACATAACAGAATTTTCAAGCCGCCCCCCCGACACAGACACAGACACACACATCTTTTTCATTCAAATGCGACTGCAATTTATTTCATATATTGAACATATGTGCGAAAAATCTGTCCATCTCTGTAGAAATAGATTTTCAACCTGACCAGCTCCCAGAGATTGAAACAACAACAATACAAACAGGAGCCAAAATCTGAACATTTGCTCTACAGAAATGACACCTTTAATCCCCACATCTTTTCAGTGATGTGAGTGGACTTGCTTCATGTGTGCAACACATTTCTTTTTTTTTTTCCTTTTTACTGTACTATACAGTATGCATTACTTTCAACATATTTTTTTTCCAAAAATAACCAGCTCCCCGAGGAAAAAAAAACAGCAGCAACAGCTAAACAAATAATCAAAATTTCAACAATTGCTCTGCAAAAATGTCATCTTTAATCCCCACACCTTTTCAGTGAGTGGGGTGGGCTTGCTTCATGTTACAGATCCTCTCAAACCGGGTTGTAGGTGAGAAACTGCCACATGCATCTTCCTTCCAGTAGCACCGGGTAGTTGTGGGACCTGAAGCAGCAGGTCCCCGGTTAGATTCCCGCCGGCCAGACCATTACTTCATTCTCTCTCTCTATTTTTTTTTTTTTTTTTTTTTTTTTTTTTATTAATATACCTTCCAACCTCGCCGCGCCCCCCCTGCAATAGCGCTGTGCCCCCCCTAGGAGGTGCGCCCCCCAGTTTGTGAACCACTGGTTTATATGATGACTGCAAGTTTAAGGTGGACTTAAAGGAGCCGTCTGTAAGAAATGTCCAAAACTGGTACTGCAGTCACTTTCAAAATATTGTTGAGCGGCGTGGACCCTCCCCCTCCTCCCCCCGACCAGAGGTTGCCAGGTAGGCTGCAGAATGCAGCAGGAACGTAGGCTGCCATGGCTGCGATAATTAGAGCCGAGCTGGAAACCCGGATGCCGAAACAATACTGACTTGGTGATTGGGAGATGGGTGGAGGGTGGAGCTTCAGAAACAATACTGACTTGGTGATTGGGAGATAGGTGGAGGGTGGAGCTTCAGAAACAATACTGACTTGGTGATTGGGAGATAGGTGGAGGGTGGAGCTTCAGAAACAATACTGACTTGGTGATTGGGAGATAGGTGGAGGGTGGAGCTTCAGAAACAATACTGACTCCGTGATTGGGAGATAGGTGGAGGGTGGAGCTTCAGAAACAATACTGACTCCGTGATTGGGAGATAGGTGGAGGGTGGAGCTTCAGAAACAATACTGACTTGGTGATTGGGAGATAGGTGGAGGGTGGAGCTTCAGAAACAATACTGACTTGGTGATTGGGAGATAGGTGGAGGGTGGAGCTTCAGGCCAAAACAAAAAATGACAACATCAACATCAGTTGAGGGCTGCAACTCCTCTTTTTAAACTGGAATATCCTGGCTTGAGTGCTGTTGTCAGTGACATAAGTATTTGAAATGAACATGATTTTTAAATGTCTGTTGACATATCGGGGTCATTTTATGATTCGTTTTATTATTGCTCTTACATACAGCTCCTTTAAGATGAGACTGTTCCTGGAATAAGCATCAGTTTAAAAGAATGATGTGGACGTGTTTGGGCTGAGCCAAGGAGTGCCATTGGATAGGCATACAAACATTGGACAGGCAAATAATCAATCAGTGGAAAGTATCAATTTAAAGCCTAATTTATGCTTCTCCATTAACTCAATCCAAAGGAAATGCTGTTTCCTGCAAACTCTGCAACCAAGAAATCAAAATCTCCAACTGAGTGTGCAATCATCTTTCCTGGTAACAGTTTTTTTTCTTTGCCATCAGTTCTAAAACCATCTCAGTTTTACGTCTTTCCCAGTTGCGCTGCTTCTTTTCTTGCGGCTGCAATCCTGAAACAGGTGTCAAATTGCATCAATCTACACCAGGGAGGCTCTGTGTCACTTTGCCATTGGTTCAACAGAGATGCAGAAATCAGGCTTTAGTTGTTTTTAATAGTGGCTCTGGGATCCTGCTGCATGATCTGCATAAAGTCCATCTCTACCTTGTAGCAATTAGTTCGGTACGTTCTGTACCAGTGAAAACTGCTGTTAATGTGAGGGGTACCCGTCACTACTCGTGGTGCCCACATAAACGCAGTTGTCGGATCATTAAACACATTTCACAACGACTGTAAATACATTTCATGAGAGAACGTGTGCAGGGTGAAAAGGTACGGGTGGCTCGGCTACACAAAATCAGCTGTTTCCAACAAAAATGTAAATACCTGCTTGAAGAGGGAGATGGCACTTTAACCTTGTAGTATGTTGACCAAAGCCTGCCGCGGGCATTTAATTTACACCTCATTAAACTGCATTACTTTGACTTCTCAAACTTATGTGCTAACAAAAACTTAATAAAAGCTGGATCAAAACCAGCTAACCCGTATGGTGTTTCTGTTCCCAGTCAAAGAAGACATACGAGCAAAAGTGTCGAGACAAAGAAGAAGCGGATCAGAATGTGAACCGAAACACCAACAACGCCAAGCAGATGGACAAGGTAGAAGGAGTTCGCTGGACCTCCTCACATCTCAGTTTTATTGATTAATGTCTTGGAGTGTTAGTTTTGCCTCTCTGTATTTACCCCGAATTAAATGTTTAATTTATATGTGCATTTAATGAATAAGCACAGAAAAGTAATGACAATTAAAGGACTCTGTGATTGTGCTAATTGTTGTTAATGAAGAAACTTAAAGGTAGTAGCCTATAAGCAGTGGTGTAAAGTAACGAATTACAAGTACTTCGTTATTGTACTTAAGTAAGATTTTTGAGAATTTGTACTTTTATTGATACTTTCATTTTTCTGTACTTTTACTTTTACTTCGTTACATTTTCAAGGAAAAAATCGTACTTTTAATCCGCTACATTTAAAATTGGACACGTCGTTACTCGCTACAAATTAAAGCCATGAGAACAGCACAGCGGGGGCTGATTTATGGTTCCGCGTTACACCGGCGCAGAGCTACGGCGTAGGGTATGCGGCGACGCACACCCTACGCCGTAGCCTACGGCATATGTGTGCGTCGATTTAACGCGGAACCATAAGGCGGACGGGAAGGAAGGGGGGCGAGTGAATTGCCCGTGATTGCCCGGCGGCGGGTCCGTGACGAGACACCTTTAATACCGTTACCGGTAATATTATAGATCCATGCGAGACACCTGGGGCAGACGGGGAGACTCGGCCTCCCCGAGAAGGAGCCGCAGGCCCGGGAGAGTTGCGCCGCAGAGGCGGGCCGGAAAGGCCGGAGGAACTACGCCGTAGGCTCTGCGTTGGTGTAACGCGGAACCATAAATCAGCCTTGAGCGGCAGCCGACGCTCAAGCCGACAAAATTAAAATGGGTTAATGGAAACAAACGCTAAAGGGGTCAGAATAATATCACCATTATTCAGAGTTGTAAGCAAATTCTTGGATTCTTCATTTCTTTGCAATCCTTTTGAAAATAATTTTGTACTTTGTACTTTGTACGTTTTACTTTTTACTTTTTACTTTTGTACTTAAGTACATTTTACACCATGTACTTTTGGTACTTTATTATATTTAATTTGAGGTACTTTTATACTTTTACTTAAGTAATTTTCTTAATGGGTACTTTTTACTTTTACTTAAGTAATTTTCAAGCAGAAAATTTGTACTTTTACTTAAGTACAATATTTTTGTACTTTTTCCACCTCTGCCTATAAGTGATTCTACACGCCTTCTAATCCGGAAAAAACCTTTTGTCACATTCACTGAGTATCTTCTCACCAGCTGCTAGCTGCACATCTGTGAGTACAATAGTGTCTATACATGGCAGTAGCTCCATAAACATAGAGCAGTCAGGGTGGCAGCTCACCCCTCAAAGCACAGCAAACATTGTTCCAGCAAATCACTAACAGGGAGGGGGTCCTGTCTTTTCTTAGGGAGCAATGGCAAAAAGAGCCAGCACTAGATGATTTGTTGTGTTTTCTTCCAACATCAACAGATGTGATGTCATCCAGAAATCCCTTACCGTACCTTTGAATATTCAAAGAAATGTCGTGCTGCTGTCATGTGACTGAGTTCTCATAAACTGTAAATCTGTTATTGGGAGTCTCAATAAATGTGTAAATCCCAAGTCATCTAAAAACAACAACACGCCAGGATTGAAAGGATATTTGTAATTTTAAGGCATCATGATGTATTATTGTTTTTGAGCCATGGGAAAACTGCAAATTCGTTATGATAGCGGTGAAAAACCTGAAGCTTTTCCAGTTTGAGGCTAAATGTGTCCCATTACATGTAGGAATGGGCGATATTTTACCGTTCACGATATACCGTCAAAAAATTCCTCACAATAAGAATTTGTCATCTCGCGGTAAAAATGATAAATTCCCATTGATGAAGTTTTTGTGTAAAACTGATTTATGGTTCTGCGTTAAATCCACGCACAACGTACGTGAAGGAAGGAAGGAAGGAAGGAAGGAAGGAAGGAAGGAAGGAAGGAAGGAAGGAAGGAAGGAAGGGAGAAAAGAGGAAAGAAGGAAGGAAGGAAATGAGCCTGAAAGAAAGAAAGAAAGAAAGAAAGAAAGAAAGAAAGAAAGAAAGAAAGAAAGAAAGAAAGAAAGAAAGAAAGAAAGAAAGAAAGAAAGAAAGAAAGAAAGATAAATTCCCGTTGATGACGTTTTTGTGTAACAAACATGGCGGATCTGAGAGCGAGATAGATTTATAGTTGAAAAGGTGGAGTTGAATTGGTATTTTTTATCGTTATTGGGATAAATTCCAGAAATTATCGTGATACATTTTTTAGTCCATACCGCCCAGCCCTAATTACATGATACAGGTATGGATGGAAATCTTTCTAGCCACTGTGCCCTTTGCAGAAAACTCCAAGAAAAACATTTACTGGTAAATCTATGTTTTATATAACAAAAGTGCAGAGGGAATGATTTTCAGTATTTTCTTTGACCCATTCTATTACACTTAATTTCCAGGCAAATCTTGTATTTGTTTCCAGTTTTTGATGCATTTGAGAAACTTACAACATTTTCTCAGAACTGGTGTTCGGGCACAACTATCAAGTGGATATTGTGTAGTGTTTTTTTAAATGTTAGCCCAGCTTCTTTTCATTTGACCTTTATTATCTTTCAGCTACATGCAAAGGCCCAGCAGGCAAAACAGAATGCAGAGGATGCAGGTAAGCTACCCAGCAATGCAGGGATGGAGGGACTAAACGGCTTTATCCACACTGCTTAACACGGTTTTTCACTCACATATCACATATGGGTATTCATCGTTACTGCCAGAGCCTGTTTGTAGAAGTCGCCCCTAGATCTCAAGATGAGATGCACCCCAAACATCCTGACCTCTTAATGGCCAACACGGTGCAAGTTTAAATAATAAATCAGATCATCTTGAAGTCTGTTCTCGCTTCATTAATAAGCTCAGACGTTTTACTGGTGATGTTGCATCGCCCTTTTGTTCAACAATTACGAGTTATAACAAAAACTCAAAACCTCGACTTTTTTTTCTCCCCTGCTATTGTTTTCATCCTTGATCTCTCTTTTTTTGGATCACGTCTTTTTCAGATTTTTCAGCTGCTCCTTGGAAAGCTCAGTTTTCTGCTTTCACGTGTAAATGCGTCTCCGTTTTCATTAAGATGACCTGCTTATTGGATAAAGTTGAGTAGAGTTGGTTGTCCTGAGCTTCAGCTTCACTTAGCAGAACGCTGGACCTCGGATCATCCCCGTTGCCCCTGACAACCACATTGTCAGCTTCTGGATAAATCAGTAGGGTTTTGTCAAGGAGAGCGTCAGGCTTGATATCAAATCGATATGCGGAGCTCAATGATCCGCTGTGTAACCCACTATAAAGTGTGAAGGCCAAATTAAAGTTGCTTTTTTTAATTATCATGCTAACATGCATGTTGGAGTTTGTAAATATCTGTCAAAAAAGCACTATAACATTCCCCTTGAGAATGTTTGCTTCCATAAATCAGTATTTTGCTCCGTTTCACCGTGCTGTGATCAGAGGTGGGTAGAGTAGCCAAAAGTACTGTTAGTTCAGAATAATATGACTCAAGTAGAAGTAGAAAGTAGTAATCCAAATAATTACTTGACTAAAAGTAAAAAAGTACTTGGTGAAAAAACTACTCAAGTACTGAGTAACTGTTGAGTAACGTCTGATTTATTTTTTTAACACAACCATTCAAACAGACAAAAGTACAAAATAATCATCTTCAGGCAAATTAAATCAATAAAATAATAACATTCATTAAAATTAATAAAAAATAGCTTAAATTAAAATAATCTTAAAGTAAATTCAAGTACTGTATTAAATAATAAAATAAATAAAATAATAACAGAATAAAAAAATAAATCAGGCACAAGTAGCACAAAATTTCAAGCCTTTGTACTTTTCTTTTTTAACCAGGCAGAACTAGAACAAACATGAACTCATAGAAACTCTGTGTGTGTTTGAGTCTGTGTAAATGTGACAAAACATGCAAAAACAAACATTTTTCCCAAAGAATCACTCAGTGATGTCATGAGATTGACGCGTACGCGGATAAAAGGGATAAAAGAAAAGTAACAGCTCAACGTAGCCTAATGTAGCGGAGTAAGAGGAACAGTTTCTTCTTCACAAATCTACTCAAGTAAAAGTAAAAAGTATAGTGATTCAAAACTACTCCTAAAAGTACAACATATCCCAAAACTTACTCAAGTAAATGTAACGGAGTAAATGTAACTCGTTACTACCCACCTCTGGCTGTGATCGTGGAAAATCACCAAAGATTTCATGGCACGCCAAGGCAAATAAAATGCTCTTGCGGATACTGCATTGTGTTTATTGTGTGTTCCTCTGGCAGATAAGTTGTACCAGCAGAATGTGACTTCGCTGGGAAAGATCCGAGATGACTGGCTGAAGGAGCACGTCAAGGCCTGTGAGGTAAGACTCAATGACACAGATTTGTAGAAGACATGCATAATCTAAGTAAACGAGCTAAATTGCTGTTTAATGTCTTACGTGCAGATGTTTGAAAGACAGTCGGTAGAGCGTATTAACTTCCTGAGGACCACAGTCTGGACTCATCTTAACCAGCTCTCCCAGGAATGCGTCACCAGTGATGAGGTAAACATCAACACGCCACACTGACATGCCGTGAATAGGGTTGCCACCTTTCAGAAATAGAAATAAGGGACGCCCTGATTTCAGCAGCGCAGGAGCCAAAAAAAAAAGCCCCAAAACTTCTAAACTGCATAAAAATGTGTTTATTTTATATGAAAAAACCAAATGCTTTGATTTAAAGTTTAAAGTGCTTTAATAGCATTGAACTGTCATGACTGTACAGACAGACAACCATACTAGCAACTGAAATAGCCTCCTATGCTAAGTATGTCCACATCAGCCCAGATGTATAATATAGCTACAGGTGAAGAATATGGTGTAAAAGTTAATTTATTTCAATAATTCAACTAGAATATGGTGTAAAAGTTAATTTATTTCAATAATTCAACTAGAATTTGGTGTAAAAGTTAATTTATTTCAATAATTCAACTAGAATATGGTGTAAAAGTTAATTTATTTCAATAATTCAACTAGAATATGGTGTAAAAGTTAATTTATTTCAATAATTCAAATAGAATATGGTGTAAAAGTTAATTTATTTCAATAATTCAAATAGAATATGGTGTAAAAGTTAATTTATTTCAATAATTCAACTAGAATATGGTGTAAACGTTAATTTATTTCAATAATTCAACTAGAATATGGTGTAAAAGTTAATTTATTTCAATAATTCAACTAGAATATGGTGTAAAAGTTAATGAAAATACGGTACAATTCCGTATTTTACGGGACGGGTGGCAACCCTAGCCGTGAAACACATTTCCACAATGTCCGAAGTGGTTGATTGAGAAAGCCATCAATGTTATGACTTTTTTTTGCCAAACTAGCTGGAGGACATTATAGCTGGTGGTATTTGAAACAAAACCAAACACAGAGGACTAGCTCCTCCCTCCAGCTCCCTCCAGCTTTCCCTGAGAAAACACACCCCGGGATAAACTCAACCAAGCCTACACTGAGAACCTTTCTTATTCAGGATTTCCTTTTCAGCCAGCGAATCATTTTCAGTGACAAAGTGCTGACACTTGTTATTCCACCTGTCCTGCACCAAAACAGCAGACTGAAGCGGTTTGTAATTATCCTCTAACTACAGGGCTGCACCAGGCAGCTCATGAGTCAGACTGTTTCTACCTCGAAGAGACTAAACGTTGGTCTAAATAAATGAATATTACTCAAACTCCGAGTGTTTAACAAGTACTTGAACATAATTTAAAAAGCTGCATTTCTGACTTCCCCTGCTGCTTGAGGCGGCAGGAAAAGGTTTTAAAGAGCATATTGCAGGTTGGAGACCCCTGTGAATCAATGTGTAGGAAAATAATGTAGGAACTGAATTTTCATTGAAATACACATAAATATATACTACAGTGACCTCCAGAGTTGTTTTTGTGAGAGTATTTTACTTCCGCATCTGAAAAAGCTGAACCGGAAGTGACGTAGTGGGAGGGACCGCAGTGAATTTCAACAATAGGAAAAATAATGGATCTTAATGTTAGTTGTGACACTGAAGAGGTTGTGAATGTGTATTCACACCAATATGACGGGCCACAGCCTTATAATTACGAACCCGTTAGGGCCCCCACGTTCTTTTGATTGACAGCTGAAACTCGCTTTTTAAAAGGCTGATTTATGGGTCTGCGTTACACCAACGCAGACCCTACGGCGTAGGTTACGCGGCGACGCACAGAACGCTGCGTGCGCCGCGTAACCTACGCCGCAGGCTACGCCGTCGATTTTACGCGGAACCATAAATCAGCCTTTATTCACCGCAGCACCCGCCCGTGCGCTCTTGAAAGAAACTTTGAAAAATAACTCCTTAAAAACGGGTGAGTACTTGTAATCTGTCTACGTTTGTACTTTCTAAACAGAAAACAGGCTTATTATCTTCTCTTTTTTTTGATTAAATGCATCCAAAATAGCCGGGTATTTTTTAAACCGAATATTCCCCCCCCTTCGTTTATAAAATAATTTGTATCCACATTACATCGTTGTTGAAAAAAAAAACCTTCCACACATAACCGAAGATATGCGTTTTCGACCACATTCATAAGCATTCCAAACCTGTATATCATCCGTTCTTCCGGCCTTCGGGCCGCATCTGCGGCGCAGCTTCCCCGGGAGCGGCGTCTCCCGAGCCCGAGTCCCCCCGTGTCCCACCACGGAGCTGCCGCGTTAAATCGACGCAGCCCTACGCCGTAGGGTACGGCGTAGGGCTGCGTGTCGCCGCGTACCCTACGGCGTCGGTGTAACGCAGTAAACGGCTGTCAAGAGCAGAGACCATTTATTTAATAAATAGCTTGGAGAACAGATGGTGGATCATCTGTAGTTCTGTAGTGAACAAAGGTCGCACGTTTAGACGTCAGAATCAGAGCAGATTTGTTGTTGTTTTGGAGCATAATGTGACGTTCGAAAACGCAAAACTCCGGTTGTGTGTGTCTACACCAGGTCTACACGCATATACATAAACAGTTTTCAAAAATCTTCACTTTGCCCGGAGTTTTTTTAAACATTTGTTTATTTGCGTTTTCATGTGGATGACAGGTCCAAACGTAGGAAAATATCTTCGGTTTAGCAGATACTCGGCTACGTGTGTACGGGGTCTGCGCAGTAAGATGGGGCAGAGCTGTGGAGACGTCTCCCTCCTGCTGCTACGTCATATGACGCGGTGTTCGAAAAAAAAAAGCGTTTGTAGGAGCTTTGCTAAAATCAGACACTTTTTCCTCTGATTACGTGCCCTTATGTCTTGTAAAACATATTAAATCCTACATTAACTTCTCACATAGTCATTTTCACATAAGGTCAGGTATATTTTTTGAAAAAACCCTAACCTGCAATATGCTCTTTAAAGGTACAAGTGAAGCAATAAAACCGAATGTGCTGCTGCGTGCTCTTAACTGTCTCTGTTGGGTAAGGATGGATCGCCCCATTGACCTTATTTTTACTGTGTCTCCATTCACATGTGTTTATAGCTCTATGAGGAAGTGAGGAAGTCACTCGAACAGTGTAACATCCAGGAAGATATTGAGCACTTTGTAAATCTGAGACGAACTGGAGATAAACCACCAGGTATGAACGCAGCACACCCTTTGCTAAAGGTTAACCAGTGCTGGTTTATAAATAGCAAAGAGGTTTTACATAAAAGCGGCTGTCATTGGCTGAACGGTTTCCATCTTTAACAGCTCAGGTTGTGTACGAGAACTTCTACAGTGGTCAGAGGTCTCCAGCGGGGGCAAGGCCTGCTCGACCTCTGCCAGCAGTGAACAGGTAAATGAGGGCTCCTCGTCTCTTAGTGCATTTGTTTTTACTAAATATGTTCACCCTTTCCTTGTTACAATTGAAGAACAATTAAGGCGCACATTTTATTTATCTGCTTGAATCTGCAGGAGGGGGCCCTTACCTAACCCAATACAGAACAGTGGAGGTATGTGGGTTGTTTGTTTTTTCCTTCTAATTCAATAAAATATTTCAAAGCAGCATTATTGACTGGCCAAAGTAGTACAATATCACCCATGTCAATATGTCTAATAAAGGTTTTTTCTAGAGGTGCTCAATAAAACTAAAATTCGCATTTAGAAATCACACCTCTGCCCGTCACTACTCGTGGTGCTAAACATAAACGCAGTTGTCTGATCATCAAACACATTTCACAACGACTGTAAAATGTTTTATTGCATTTGGAAGTGTGTTAATCAGCCATGGCACTATGATCACCTGCTCTGCATTGATTAAATCGTTCCTGTGCTCCCACGGCTGTCTTCGGGTCCCATCAAACTGGTGGTTTGGGGACAAGATGAACATCTTGGACTCTTTGCTGTGTTTTTTGTCAGCTTAAACGGGGGCCTGTTGCCTGGATTGAGGGGTGTGATTGAATACATACTTTTTTTTTTTTTTTACCTTGTCTGCACACATATTAATGTTTAACAACATGCTGGTAAAAACCTAAGGCATATATATGTGCATTGTTACTATATTTAATATATATACACGCATACATACTAGGAATGGGCGATATTTTATCGTTCACGATAAACCGTCAAAAAAATTCCCCACAGTAAGAATTTGTCATCTCCCGGTAAAAACGATAAATTCCTGTTGGTGACGTTTTTGTGTAAAAATGATTTATGGTTCTGCGTTAAATCGACGCACAACGTACGTGAAGGAAGGAAGGAAGGAAGGAAGGAAGGAAGGAAGGAAGGAAGGAAGGAAGGAAGGAAGGAAGGAAGGAAGGAAGGAAGGAAGGAAGGAAGGAAGGAAGGAAGGAAGGAAGGAAGGAAGGAAGGAAGGAAGGAAGGAAGGAAGGAAGGAAGGAAGGAAGGAAGGAAGGAAGGAAGGAAGGAAGGAAGGATATGAGCCTGAAAGAAAGAAAGAGATTCCCGTTGATGAGGTTTTTGTGTAACAAACAAGGCGGATCTGAGTCATTACAGTTTTGCAGTACAGGTGTAACTCATTTAATTGGTTTTTATCAATTCAATTTAATTGGTGTAGTTTAGTAGCATTTAGTATCTTTTAGAGCAGTGATTTGGGGGCTCCAAAGACTGAATGTGGAGATAGATTTATAGTTACAAAGGTGGAGTTGAATTGGTATTTTTTTTATCGTTATCGGGATAAATGCCAGAAATGATCGTGATGAATTTTTTAGTCCATACCGCCCATCCCTAATACATACGCATACACATACATATATATACACACATACAAACCCAGTTTTATTTTTTTGGGGGGGGGTGACATCCGCTGCTAAACCAGGAAGCAAGAACACACATGAAGGCACATGTCGAGCACTTGAAATCTGCAACAAAAACCAAAAAAAAAAGAAAACCGAACAGACACGAAACCGACACGTACATTTCTAAGTAGGTGACAAAAGCCAAACTAATGCACCAATGAATTCAGGTTTTACCAGAAGACAACTGCACTGTAAAACGATGACCAGTGTTAAGTCTGAATTATGGTTCTGCGTTAAACCTACGCCGTAGGGTACGCGGCTACGCTCCGTAGCCTACGCCGTAGCCTGACTTGCACCTCCCAAAAATGCGTCGCAGTGACGCAGACAACAGGCAGACCGAGAGGGCTGTGATTGGTTTGCTTGGTAGCAACGCATTTCCGGTTCCGGTTCGTGAAGCAGTAGTGAACTTTCAGCGCTCTTTTTTCCGTGTGTGTGTGATTTTTTTTGTTTTTGTTTTTTGCACAATAGTTGTCCTTATCTCTTTGATTCACTGTGACCGGAAAAGCCGGAAGCTAAACAAAAATCAACTAGTACTCTGGGGGGGTACTGCACCGCGGAGAAATGGAGTGACGGAGAAGTCCGAAGGGTTCATGACGGCGTCACGGCAACGGCGTAGGCTCTGCGTTGGTTTAACGCGAAACCATAATTCAGGCTTTACCTGTTACTGGCTTTAATGACCAATGTTGTTTAATTTAACTAAAATAGCTAATTAGCTTTTATCTGGTCTATAAAATAAAGAGAACATCAAGAAGAGTCTGAGAGCACATAGCGTATCCAGTCTCTCTTTGCCCGTACTCTGATGGGCCTTGAGAAGTGCTCTGGCCGGCACCCGTTGTGTTAACTAGGTGATAAAGCCCAGAGCCGGCACCTTCCTGTCCCTCCGCTACAATAGGTAGCACTAAAACAAATTAACAATACAGGTTTAAAAGCTTACAAAGGTGTCAGCTGAACATGTTTAGTTGGTCTGAAAACAAATAAGTGCATAATTTGATGCCATGACCATGTTTCATTCTTGGTGAGACTGTGGTGGTGTGTGGTTTCTGCTCAGCTGCAGGAGGAGAATGAAGCAACTACAACGGGTGACTACTGAGCTTGAGTCACAGTCTGGCCTACAGCCATACTCTTACCCTCTTACCCTCTCACCCCTCGAATCCAAGCACAATCAGGCCTGGTTGATGCTGAACTATGCAGTGGCATGAATGGCAAATATGTTACAGGTCCTTCTCATTGCTACAAACTAACTGGAGATCTTGTGCAGCTGTGTTGAATTGTTAAATGGATTTTCTCTGAGCACTGTGTTGTGCCACAAAGGGTTCTGGTTAAATTATTAAAGAGTTATTAATAATTGTCTTTCAATAACTATTGCTAATTAAGAAGATTACTTATCGAAATTAACTATCAAAATGAATCAATCACCACCTGACTTATCAGGAAAAAACAACTAAACAGCTAAATCAGTCTCAAAGTTGCTGTTACTCCATATGTGCCAGCCTGTTGCCAGGGGTGGAGTTACAGTTACAGTGTTAGTAGGACAGGATGAGAGGAGAAAAGTAAAACCCAAGACACTAGAATAACTTCTCACCACCAGAAAATCAAACTCTTCTGATGTTTCCCACACAGAGACCAATGTGAAATTAACTTCACACATGCGCTCTTGTCATTCAACTGGGGAATGAGGAAGGGCTTTGTTTTCGGTTGTGGAAGAATATGTCATCAAGATCCAGCAAAGTGGATGCAACAGTAGACAAACGATAAAATAAACAAACACACAACTAATAAACCCAACTGTGACGGGACCAGCGGTCCAGCTCACAATGCAAAACTAAACTTGTAAAATGTGTTAACCATGTTTCTCTGCCCAGACACAAAACAGCCTCTTACGTGGATCTTTGTAGTTGAAGAAAAAGGTGGTTTGGGCTGGCCCAGGGGTCGGCAATCCACGGCACTAGAGCCGCATGCGGCTCTTTAGCGCCGCCCTAGTGGCTCCCTGGAGCTTTTTCAAAAATGTTTGACCTTTTTTTTTCCTTTTTTTCTTCTTTTTTTTCTCCTTTTTTCTTTTTTTTCTTTTTCTTCTTTTTTTTCCTTTCTTTCATTTTTTTCTTCCTTTTTCCTTTCCTTTTTAATCTCGATGTTTCGACTTTTTCTTCGACATTTAGACTTTTTTCTCGACATTTTCGCCTTTTTTCTCAACATTTCGAGTTTTCTCTCGACATTTCAACTTTTTTCTCAAGATTGTACTTCAACATTAATCTTGACATTTCAACTTTTTTCTCGAAATTTCGACATTATTCTCAACATTTCGACTTTTTTCTCGAAGTGCATAATGAAAAAAAAAATCTTTCCCCAGTTATAACTAATATTGATACAAGCAGCATGTGTTGTCTTCATTCTAAAGCTTATACAAGACTTTTCATTTTTTGCAGCTCCAGACATATTTGTTTTTTGTGTTTTTGGGCCAATATGGCTCTTTGAACATTTTGGGTTGCCGACCCCTGGGCTGGCCGGTCAGCGTTCCTTGGTGAAAAGCTGGATGGCTACGCTCCACATGTGACCCTGATAAAGAGCGTCTCTCTCTCTCCTGCTCTCCTCATCTCAGTGTGGATGAGGGATGAAGCATGGGCACAGCACCTGGACCTCCTTCAGCTGCAGGTCGGTCCGAAGGCGTTCACGTCGGGGCATGCAAGGGTCCCTCGTTCGGCTCCTCTGGGGCTTGGAACATTTACGGGTCACTCGTTGCAACGCTGCAGACTATGGTTGCCATTTCCAGGCAACCAGACGCTTCTTCAGGCACGATAATGGAGAAGGCTGGCCCATAGCTAGTAGCTCTTCATACTGAAATAGGAACTGTGTCCTTCTTCATAGCTCACAGAGAACTCTGAATTGAAATCAAGTCTTTCCATGTTCAACACAGGACTGTGGCCCAACAACTGGACCCCCTTATCTATCCCTGCAGCTGAGCACAAACACCACCAACGAGCCATTTGGCCACCAATCATGAAAAAGTGTTACTGATCGGTGATTATTGATTAATAACAGGACGAGTATCACTTGGAACTAACTTGGAGTCAGCCACAAAGCTGTGGCCTAAAATGTAGAGGTCTGGTGTGTTCATGTGAGGGCTGAGAGACTCAGTTGTTACTAACCAGATGTTCCAGTTCATTGCAACGTCACAGTCCCTTTGGGGCTTGAATGGAACATAAATCCATCACTTTTGTGTTTATAAAGTTTCCACATTCACATGTTGTGTGTTTAAGATATATATATTTTTCAAGGTTTGTGGTTTATTAGAAACCAAATGTTTTCATGTTTGCTTTGATTCCAGATGCTGAACACTACCATGTGTTACAGGACACGAGCTACAGTGTCATCGAGTACTAACAACCAGATCTTCTTCAGCTTTGCTGATAAACAGATTCATTATGTCCCCCAACTTCCTCCTTTGTGGTTTCCTCTAAACATACCATCCAATTCAACTGAAAATAAGTGTCACAACTGTTCACATAAATAAAATCATAATCTATAACATCTTCCAAAATTTGTATTAATTCAAAAGGTCATGTCCAGTGTCCAGACCGACTTCCCATTTGTTTTTCTTTATTTTTTTTATGTAACTGCATTTCGGTGTATTTCCAGTTTTGTATTTATTTGATCTTTTTTTTTCTTATCCAAAGTTCTTAAACCCAAATAATGTTTTTCATGTTTCCAGTTTTCATTTCCTGTATTTGTGAAAGTAGCTGACCGCTACTTTGATGACTGGAAATGGTTTCTCACGCTTGTAAAACAGTGTTTCTCTTCAAAGTCCTGTTCCTGTTACTAGACCCTGCACTCGATCGGTTTTTAACTTCCTGTAAAACATCCTGAAAAGTGCAGCCAGCCCTATTTTTATACCGAATGTTAACAATCCTGTTATTAAAATCCAAGTGTGATGATGGATATTCTTTGAATTCTGGGGTTGGGGCTGTTGAAGTTTTAGCACTTTTGATTTCACTTTATTTATACTGGAAACCTGCCGTGAACTGAAAACGCTACAAACTTTGGACTGCATGACGTAGTCAGAATTAAAACACATTTAATTCTGAACTCAACTTTTTCTCTTTACTTTATTGACATTATCATATTTCTGTATTGTTTATGGTTTTACATCCCCAGTTTCATTCATTTGTGTGAATTTTGTTGTGCAGACTCTGGTCAGCTGTTGAGGCATGAAAGATAAGATGTAAGTGAATAAGGATTTCAACAAGCAAACATTTCAGCTATCTTCACACCCTACTTACCAGTAAAGGTGGAATATTTGAAGAAAACCCCAATACACTGGATAAAACCCGCTTCTCTGGAACGTGTAGGAGCATCCCTGACCTCTACAGCTAACTTAGGGCCTGATTTACTAAAGGTTTGCGTGCGTAAAAACGTGTGCAAACTTGACATCACCCGCAAACCAATGTGCAAGCTGATCTACTAACAGCGTGCAAAGAGGACTGTGCCTCTCAAATGAGCAAAATAGCACACGCTGTTCATTTAGTACTTTTGCCCTGATGAATAATCAATATGGGGCGTACCCGCCAGAAAGCGCTAAATACTGGGAGGGGAAAATGCAAATAGGTTCATTTACCACACGCAATGAGATTTACCAAGCCTGAAAGTTATTGCGGGGATTGTGATTGCGTCTGTATTTAATACGTTCGAAAGGAAGGTGCTAATCTGCCCAGCATTACGCACCGATGGCTGCTGTTATTGTGGCAAGGAGGCGACATCGCCAAAATCAAAGAATATGCAGAGAGAGAGTCTTTATTCTGCTGCATGTTATTTTAAAAATGGTTGCACAAGTTTTATTAAAGGCCACTTTTTCTTTAGTTCTTCGCCTTATATCTTGCCACCTTCATTTAACCTCATCTGCTGTTATTTTTGTCTTACCAACTGCATTTATTCTATTGCAGATTTTCTCCCATATTGCGTTTCTTTTGGTAATGTTTAAATTGCTTTGCTGTAGTTCATGAATGTGTTTATTTGCCTCTTCCACTAATATCTCTAACTCCAACTCGTCAAATTTCATTTTGCGCTTGCGACTATCCTGCTTTCCATCCAGACTCTCCATGGCGCAAACCGTAAGACACGCAACACCTCATTTAAATACTGCGGTTTGCACCTGTTATCAATTGCACAAGCATTCTTAGTTGATCACCCGCAAAACACACAACAACAGCACGTGCAAACTTTTTCAGTGCACACGCAATTTAGTACTCTTTATTTAGGATCTTAGTAAATCAGGCCCTTAGTCTGCCTCAGTAGAAACAATTTCATGTGGACGTTAAATAACCGTCGACCAGTGCTAGATCAAGAATCAAGTCCCGGTTTTGATTGGGGAAGTACATAACCCACTGATTTCTTCATGTCATTGTATTTCCTGATAAGTTTCTTGATTGCTTAAGATCTTGCTTGTGTCTATTTTCAAAGACAGTCTTATCTTCAAATACTGATGTGGTGCATAACTCAATACATGACGATAGCTCAGGTTAACTTGAACCATAACACTTACACTACCATGCTTCGTCATTAGTATGTGGTCCATCTTGAAGATGTGTGTGCAGCCATAAACATGTCTGTTTTAAGTTTTGTCTTCATTTTTATCACATGAGATAGAACTTTTTTCTCTCTGTCATCATGCAGACAAGGGCTGGACTTTCTGAGGCCGCGGTTGTGGAGATCACAAAGTTAAATGTGATCTTCTTTGCCTTGTCCATGGGTTTACATGTAATTGAATTGTTTATTTCAAAGAGTTTTTGTTTTTCTTGGCCAGACTCAAACACTTCTGTAGCCATTCTTCTGAGTGTGTTGGCATGACAACGTCACCCACCAGCAGTGGCAGGGAATTCATTTGAAGTGTGAGACTTGAGTTGTATGAACTGTTTGCGGCTAAAGAGACATGAGGAGAACCAAGTGATTGGTGTCTGAGCGACATAGAGGGATGCCACTATGTTTAAGAAGGTGCTCTGAGGAATGGTGTCAAAGGCTGCAGTAAGATCTAGGAGGATAAGAATTGTAAACCGTAATTTCCGAAAGAGCTGTTTCTGCACCGTGGAGAGGGGGGAAGCTAGTCTGGAATTGCTCGTGTAGGTTGTCATTACTGAGGTGTTTGTGGAGCTGAGAGGCAACAACCTGTTCAAGGATTGGGGACATGAAGGGAAGATTAGAGATTGAACGAAGGATATTGAGGTCGGATGGATCGGCACCAGGTTTTTTGATGGTAGGTGCGACAGCGGCTGCCTTGATGGAACATGTCCGATGTTGAGGGAAGATTGAACAGTGAGTGCTTTGACTGAAACTGTAGGCAGAGCATTAAGCAGGCAGGTGGAAGGTTTGGATTTCTAAATCACCTTGGATATATCAGTCATGGAAAAAAGAGTAAAGCTTAAGAATAGATGGGTAGTGGACAAAGAGGACAAAAAAAAGCATATTAATGAGAATCACGCTGGTTAATGACTGATGGATACTATTTAACCTACAGCTATTTAATAAACTGGCAATGCAATGGATCAACTGAAATAAAATCAGCTGAACAGTAAAAAGAAACCTTCTGACTAAATTTCACAAAAACAGGATGTTGCATCGGCCTCTTTGTAATGGTGCCATTAAAGAGGTGGGAACACTACCACGGCCTTTCCCTTTTACGTTTAGAGAAAAATAAACTGTCCATACCCCAGATATGCAGTGTAAATGGTCAGGTGATCAGAGTTGGCTGTCGCTAGCGCAGCTTTGGCCAGGTTAGCTTCATGCTTTCTGTTCGTTGGTGTGGAGAAAGGCGACTTCTCTGTGATGGCTGCTGCAATGGTTGCCTGAAAGAAACCCTCTCTTCAGATATCAAACAAATAATACCAAAATGAGAAATGACCTTATGACATAAGAGCAAACGCCACACAGCTGGACAGGATCAGTAGACCAGTGTGCTGAATGATGAGGGGGACGTTATATATTAAAAATGTTATATATTTATATGTATATATATATATATATATATATATGCATTTTTAATATATATATTTTTATTTGTATTCATTTATTTTACCTTATTTTTTTATATATTTATTTTATTTATTTTTTATTATTAGATTTGGCCCAAATGATTTGGGATGAAACGCATAACTGACGATAGAATCTATGTGACCGGCAAGTGTTTTTTTTTTTTTTTCATTGAGGCAAGTGGGGTGGCCAGTAAATTTTTTAGGGGGGGGCCATGGCCACCCCTGGCCACCCCCTGGTGGCGCCACTGCTCAGGGGTTCTTCCTTTAACTGTGTTCCT